>NC_051312.1:142295771-142356476 GCF_015220235.1 Choloepus didactylus | reverse complement strand
CAGAAGCCATGTGGAAATACTTCTTAGGAAATGGGAAGAAATAAGAAAAGAAAAAAATGTAACAGACCAATTCCGTTTGAGAGATGAAGATGATAGCAATATGGTTGTTTCATTTTATTTTATTTTATTTTATTTTTTTTTTTTAAATCATCATTTTATTGAGATATATTCACATACCACGCAGTCATACAAAACAAATTGTACTTTCGATTGTTTACAGTACCATTACATAGTTGTACATTCATCACCTAAATCAATCCCTGACACCTTCATTAGCACACACACAAAAATAACAAGAATAATAATTAGAGTGAAAAAGAGCAATTGAAGTAAAAAAGAACACTGGGTACCTTTGTCTGTTTGTTTCCTTCCCCTACTTTTCTACACATCCATCCATAAACTAGACAAAGTGGTGTTTGGTCCTTATGGCTTTCCCAATCCCATTGTCACCCCTCATAAGCTACATTTTTATACAACTGTCTTCGAGATTCATGGGTTCTGGGTTGTAGTTTGATAGTTTCAGGTATCCACCACCAGCTACCCCAATTTTTTAGAACCTAAAAAGGGTTGTCTAAAGTGTGCATAAGAGTGCCCACCAGAGTGACCTCTCGGCTCCTTTTGGAATCTCTCTGCCACTGAAGCTTATTTCATTTCCTTTCACATCCCCCTTTTGGTCAAGAAGATGTTCTCCGTCCCACGGTGCCAGGTCTACATTCCTCCCTGGGAGTCATATTCCACGTTGCCAGGGAGATTCACTTCCCTGGGTGTCTGATCCCACGTAGGGGGGAGGGCAGTGATTTCACCTTTCAAGTTGGCTTAGCCAGAGAGAGAGGGCCACATCTGAGCAACAAAGAGGCATTCAGGAGGAGACTCTTAGGCACAAATACAGGGAGGCCTAGCCTCTCCTTTGCAGCAACCGTCTTCCCAAGGGTAAAACTTATGGTAGAGGGCTCAACCCATCAAACCACCAGTCCCCTATGTCTGTGGTCATGTTAGCAACCATGGAGGTGGGGTAGGCGAATACCCCTGCATTCTCCACAGGCTCCTCAAGGGGGCACTACATCTTTTTTTTTTTTTTTCCCCTTGTTTGTCTTTTTTCTTTTTTTTTTCTTTTTTTTTTTTTTAACTTTCCCTTCTTTTTTCAAATCACCTGTATGAAAAAAAAAGTTAAAAAGAAAACAAACATACAATAAAGAGCATTTCAAAGAGACCATAGCAAGGGAGTAAGAAAAAGACAACTAACCTAAGATAACTGCTTAACTTCCAACATGTTCCTACTTTACCCCAAGAAAGTTACATAATATAGCAACATTTCAGTGAACTTGTTCCTACTACAACCATCAGAAATTAACAGACCATAGTCATTTCTGGGCATCCCCAGAACGTTAAATAGCTTATCTGTTCTTCCTGGATTATTTTTCCCCCTTCCTTAATTGCTCTCTACTGCTAGTTCCCCTACATTCTACATTATAAACCATTTGTTTTACATTTTTCAAAGTTCACATTAGTGGTAGCATATAATATTTCTCTTTTTGTGCCTGGCTTATTTCGCTCAGCATTATGTCTTCAAGGTTCATCCATGTTGTCATATGTTTCACCAGATCGTTCCTTCTTACTGCCGCGTAGTATTCCATCGTGTGTATATACCACATTTTATTTATCCACTCATCTGTTGAAGGACATTTGGGTTGTTTCCATCTCTTGGCAATTGTGAATAATGCTGCTATGAACATTGGCGTGCAGATATCTGTTCGTGTCACTGCTTTCCGATCTTCCGGGTATATACCGAGGAGTGCAATCGCTGGATCGAATGGTAGCTCTATATCTAGTTTTCTAAGGAACTGCCAGACTGACTTCCAGAGTGGCTGAACCATTATACAGTCCCACCAACAATGAATAAGAGTTCCAATTTCTCCACATCCCCTCCAGCATTTGTAGTTTCCTGTTTGTTTAATGGCAGCCATTCTAACCGGTGTTAGATGGTATCTCATTGTGGTCTTAATTTGCATCTCTCTAATAGCTAGTGAAGCTGAACATTTTTTCATGTGTTTCTTGGTCATTTGTATTTCCTCTTCAGAGAACTGTCTTTTCATATCTTTTGCCCATTTTATAATTGGGCTGTCTGTACTATTGTCATTGAGTTGTAGGATTTCTTTGTATATGCAAGATATCAGTCTTTTGTCAGATACATGGTTTCCAAAAATTTTTTCCCATTGAGTTGGCTGCCTCTTTACCTTTTTGAGAAATTCCTTTGAGGTGCAGAAACTTCTAAGCTTGAGGAGTTCCCATTTATCTATTTTCTCTTTTGTTGCTTGTGCTTTGGGTGTAAAGTCTAGGAAGTGGCCTCCTAATACAAGGTCTTGAAGATGTTTTCCTACATTATCTTCTAGGAGTTTTATGGTACTTTCTTTATATTGAGATCTTTGGTCCATTTTGAGTTAATTTTTGTGTAGGGGGTGAGGTGGGGGGTCCTCTTTCATTCTTTTGGATATGGATATCCAACTCTCCCAGCCCCATTTGTTGAAAAGACCATTATGGCTCAGTTCGGTGACTTTGGGGGCCTTATCAAAGATCAGTCGGCCATAGATCTGAGGGTCTATCTCTGAATTCTCAATTCGATTCCATTGATCTATATGTCTATCTTTGTGCCAGTACCATGCTGTCTTGGCAACTGTGGCTTTATAATAAGCTTCAAAGTCAGGGAGTGTAAGTCCTCCCACTTCGTTTTTCTTTTTTAGAGTGTCTTTAGCAATTCGAGGCATCTTCCCTTTCCAAATAAATTTGATAACTAGCTTTTCCAAGTCTGCAAAGTAGGTTGTTGGAATTTTGATTGGGATTGCATTGAATCTGTAGATGAGTTTGGGTAGAATTGACATCTTAATGACATTTAGCCTTCCTATCCATGAACATGGAATATTTTTCCATCTTTTAAGGTCCCCTTCTATTTCTTTTAGTAGAGTTATGTAGTTTTCTTTGTATAGGTCTTTTACATCTTTGGTTAAGTTGATTCCTAGGTACTTGATTTTTTTAGTTGCTATTGAAAATGGTATCTTTTTCTTGAGTGTCTCTTCAGTTTGTTCATTTCTAGCATATAGAAACATTACTGACTTATGTGCATTAATCTTGTATCCCGCTACTTTGCTAAATTTGTTTATTAGCTCTAGTAGGTGTATCGTTGATTTCTCAGGGTTTTCTAGATATAAGATCATATCATCTGCAAACAATGACAGTTTTACTTCTTCTTTTCCAATTTGGATGCCTTTTATTTCTTTGTCTTGCCGGATTGCCCTGGCTAGCACTTCCAGCACAATGTTGAATAACAGTGGTGACAGCGGGCATCCTTGTCTTGTTCCTGATCTTAGAGGGAAGGCTTTCAGTCTCTCACCATTGAGTACTATGCTGGCTGTGGGTTTTTCATATATGCTCTTTATCATGTTGAGGAAGTTTCCTTCAATTCCTACCTTTTGAAGTGTTTTTATCAAAAAGGGATGTTGGATTTTGTCAAATGCTTTTTCAGCATCTATTGAGATGATCAATTGATTTTTCCCTTTCGAGTTTTTAATGTGTTGTAATACATTGATTGTTTTTCTGATGTTGAACCATCCTTGCATGCCTGGAATGAACCCCACTTGGTCATGGTGTATGATTTTTTTAATGTGTCTTTGGATTCGATTTGCAAGTATTTTGTTGAAGATTTTTGCATCTATATTCATTAGGGAGATTGGCCGGTAGTTTTCCTTTTTTGTAGCATCTTTGCCTGGTTTTGGTATTAGATTGATGTTAGCTTCATAAAATGAGTTAGGTAGTGTTCCATTTTTTTCAATGTTTTGAAAGAGTTTGAGTAAGATTGGTGTCAGTTCTTTCTGGAAAGTTTGGTAGAATTCCCCTGTGAAGCCATCTGGCCCTGGGCATTTATTTGTGGGAAGATTTTTGATGACTGATTGGATCTCTTTGCTTGTGATGGGTTGGTTGAGGTCTTCTATTTCTTCTCTGGTCAGTCTAGGTTGTTCATATGTTTCCAGGAAATTGTCCATTTCTTCTACATTATCCAGTTTGTTGCCATACAGTTGTTCATAATATCCTCTTATAATTTTTTTAATTTCTTCAGGATCTGCAGTTATGTCACCTTTTTCATTCATTATTTTGTTTATATGGGTCTTCTCTCTTTTTGATTTTGTCAGTCTAGCTAGGGGCTTGTCAATCTTGTTGATCTTCTCAAAGAACCAACTTTTGGTGATATTTATCCTTTCTATTGTTTTTTTGTTCTCTATGTCATTTATTTCTGCTTTAATCCTTGTTATTTCTTTTCTTCTACTTGGTTTAGGATTGGTTTGCTGTTCATTTTCTAGCTTCTTCAGTTGATCCATTAGTTCTTTGATTTTGGCTCTTTCTTCCTTTTTAATATATGCGTTTAGTGCTATAAATTTCCCCCTTAGCACTGCTTTTGCTGCATCCCATAGGTTTTGGTATGTTGTGTTCTCATTTTCATTCGTCTCTATATATTTAGCAATTTCTCTTGCTATTTCTTCTTTAACCCACTGATTGTTTAGGAGTGTGTTGTTTAACCTCCAGGTATTTGTGAATTTTCTAAGTCTCTGATGGTTATTGACTTCTAATTGTATTCCATTGTGGTCAGAGAATGTGCTTTGAATAATTTCAATCTTTTTAAATTTATTGAGGCTTGTTTTATGTCCCAGCATATGATCTATTCTGGAGAAAGTTCCGTGAGCACTAGAAAAGTATGTGTATCCTGGTGATTTGGGATGTAATGTCCTGTATATGTCTGTTAAATCTAATTCATTTATCAGATTGTTTAGGTTTTCAATTTCCTTATTGGTCTTCTGTCTGGTTGATCTATCTATAGGAGAGAGTGATGTGTTGAAGTCTCCCACAATTATTGTGGAAACATCAATTGCTTCCTTTAGTTTTGCCAATGTTTCTCTCATGTATTTTGTGGCACCTTGATTGGGTGCATAGACATTTACGATTGTTATTTCTTCTTGCTGAATTGCCCCTTTTATTAGTATGTAGTGGCCTTCTTTGTCTCTCAAAACATCCCTGCATTTGAAGTCTATTTTATCTGAGATTAATATTGCTACACCTGCTTTCTTTTGGCTGTAGCTTGCATGAAATATTTTTTTCCATCCTTTCACTTTCAATTTCTTTGTGTCCCTGTGTCTAAGATGAGTCTCTTGTATGCAACATATTGATGGTTCATTTTTTTTGATCCATTCTGCGAATCTATATCTTTTAATTGGGGAGTTTAATCCATTTACATTCAACGTTAAAACCGTGAAGGCATTTCTTGAATCGGCCATCTTATCCTTTGGATTATGTTTGCCATATTTTTCCCTCTCTCTATTAATATCCTTTATTGTACCCATACCGAATCTCTTTAGTACTGAACCTTTCTCCAAGTCTCTCTGTCCTGTCTTTGTTTCTCTGTCTGTAGGGCTCCCTTTAGTATCTCCAGTAGGGCAGGTCTCTTGTTAGCAAATTCTCTCAGCATTTCTTTGTCTGTGAAAAATTTAAGCTCTCCCTCAAATTTGAAGGAGAGCTTTGCTGGATAAAGTATTCTTGGCTGGAAATTCCTCTCTCTCATAATTTTAAATATATCGTGCCATTGCCTTCTCGCCTCCATGGTGGCTGCTGAGTAGTCACTACTTAGTCTTATGCTGTTTCCTTTGTATGTGGTGAATTGCTTTTCTCTTGCTGCTTTCAGAACTTGCTCCTTCTCTTCTATGTTTGACAGTGTGATCAGTATATGTCTCGGAGTGGGTTTTTTTGGATTTATTCTATTTGGAGTTCGCTGAGCATTTATGATTTGTGTATTTATGTTGTTTAGAAGATTTGGGAAGTTTTCCCCAACAATTTCTTTGAATACTCTTCCTAGACCTTTACCCTTTTCTTCCCCTTCTGGGACACCAATGAGTCTTATATTCGGACGCTTCATATTATCTATCATATCCCTGAGGTCCATTTCGAGTTTTTCAATTTTTTTCCCCATTCTTTCTTTTATGCTTTCATTTTCCATTCTGTCATCTTCCAGGTCACTGATTCGTTGTTCAACTTCCTCTAGTCTTGTACTATGAGTGTCCAGAATCTTTTTAATTTGGTCAACAGTTTCTTTAATTTCCATAAGATCATCCATTTTTTTATTTAGTCTTGCAATGTCTTCTTTATGCTCTTCTAGGGTCTTCTTGATTTCCTTCATATCCCGTACTAGGGTCTCATTGTTCATCTTTAGTTCTTTGAGTAGCTGCTCTAGGTGTGTCTCTTCTGGTCTTTTGATTTGGGTGCTTGGGCTTGGGTTATCCATATCGTCTGGTTTTTTCATATGCTTTATAATTTTCTGTTGTTTTTGGCCTCGTGGCATTTGCTGTCCTTGATAGGGTTCTTTTAGGGTTTGTAGACCAGTTGAAGTCCTTATCTCTAATTTATCAGATCTACAGCTTCGTGGAGTACACTTTCTCTAACTAACCAGCAGGTGGCGTCCACGAGCCACCTGTTCTCCACAAGCCAGATCTCCCCTGCTTAGCCTTTTTGGTGAGTGGGGGAGTGAGTCTTGTGGGGCCCAATTGGTGTCCCAAGCTTGCGTGTGTAGTTGGTGTTGCCTGCCCTGTATGTGGGGCGTGTTTCTGGGCAGTCGGGGAGGGGGGGTGGCCCTAACAATCAAATCTCCCTGATGATCCTAGAGTTTTAAAGCTACTGCAATAGTCTAATCCTTCAGTTCAGTCCTGCCACAGTTTGTCTCTGCCACTGACCCACAAGTCTTTGGTATTGGCGTATGGCTCCTGAGACTTGCAAGTGGGCCCCTCTTCCAGGCTGTGCACCCCGGGTCCTCTGTTGAGGGATGACTGTGCTATGTCACAGGTGAGTGCCGTCCCCCCAGGGCAGTTCTGGGCTGCTGGGCTGTGTTGGGAGGCTCCCAGTCTGCTCAAATGATGGCTGAATGGGGCTCTGTTAATTCACACTGCTCCCCCTTCCCAGCTCTGGGACATTCAGCTGAGGTTGCAGGGAAGGCTAATGTCCACGCCCAGTTTTGTGGTGTGTGCCTGTTATTTGAAGCACTTCCGTCACACTGGGTTGTCTGGGGCAGCTCTGGGCTATGGGGCTGGCGATGGGCAGGAGTGTTTCCTGTCCACCAGGATGGTGGCTGTGAGCGGACACCCCCCTTTTCTTGGGAAGTTGTGTTGTTTAGTGAATTTTCTCAGCCACTGGATTATTGCCTTTTGTCTCAGAGCTCTCTTATTTCTGCTCTTGACTTGATGTGCCCAAATTTCAATTCTTTGAAGCTTTCTGTATTGAGCTTCTTAGAGTAATTGTTTTAGAAAAAGCAAAAAGGATTTAAAAAAAAAAAAAAAAACGGCCCTCCTCAGAGATCTAATGGGTTATTGAAATGCTAATAGACAAAGCAACCAGGGCCATTAAGGAAAGGTGCCCTGGGCAGAGAGATCAGCCTTGCTTCGGGATTTGCATATGCGCCTCAAGGCCTGATCTCCGCCCTTCCCCTTTCTGTGTTCACCAGAACTCCAAAAATCCTCTGCTTTTACTTTGGATCTTCCCGTGTTGTTTTCCTTCTATGCCCGTCTCCTCTCTGCTGGGCTGGCTGCTCTCAGAGTCTCTGGTGTCTGGCCTCAGTCTATCTATGGTTGGAGTTTGAATCAGTAGAATGAGTTTCCGATGAGAGCAGCCACTGCAATTCTCCCTTCTCCTTCCTGGAGCTGACAGCCCCTCCTCCCCCGGGACTGAGCCTGGCAGGGAGGGGCGCGGGTCCCCTGGCCGCAAAAACTTACAGATTTCGCTGATCTCAGCAGTTCCACGTTTTCATGAGTGTTGTATGAAGTATGCCCAAAGACAGATTGCTCTGTGGTGTCCAGTCCACGCAGTTCCTGGCTTTTTACCTACTTTCCTGGAGGAGTAACTAAAACATACAGCTCACCAGTCTCTATGGTTGTTTCATTTTAGCTGTGCATTGAGGGATGTATAATCTCTAGAGTGAAGTGAAAACGTCAGTAAAATATTGCATCCCTAAGGAACTAAAAACATATTGTAGTCTAGGGTGTAATTACAGTCCCATAATTTCCCCATTACATACAGAGTCTGCCCCCAGTGAAGAGACCAAGCAAGTTTCTAACCTGTTTATAACCAACTGCTTGATATTATTAAACCAACACTAAATCTTCTGCATCTTTACTAAAGAATGATCATTTTTTTCCTCTGCTGCTTCAGGGGGCTTAAATTCAGAAATTATATTCTGTATTGTAGAAAAATTTTCAGGGGGTGTTGGAAATTAAGTCTGGTCTGCATCCTCTTGGAACAAAGGAACCATAATCTCAGAATTAGAATTTGTCCTTCCAGGACCACAGGGGTAAATAAAAGTGAAGAGGGAGCTCAGAGTTGTTCTGCCCTAAAGAAGGTGAGTTTCAATTTTATTTATATTACATATTCCATATTTTGAGAAGGACATCCAGGGATTCAGACATACTGCTTGCTTCCCCATTTTTACAATCTTGCCACTCAAGTGAAAATTGTGGAAAAATCTGCTTGAGGTCCAGCAGAATATGCTAAGAGTCATAAGAGGCCTTAGGGTTCCTTATCTCCCTCTCCATGGAGGCAACTCTCACACTTGTAGATTCATGGCTTTTATTCTGTAACTTGGGGCTACTGAACCCCTCTTAGACTTTGGTCCCTTACTTTCCATCCTGAGACATTGTTCATAATTCACACCCTGGCAGGGTCTAACCTGGATGAGAGGCCAGATCCAGGGGACTAGGGCCTCTGCCTCCAGTTGTATGGTTAAGGGTGAAGACATGCTGAGATGAGATTGAAAGATTCGGTCTGGTCCTTCTCTTCCCTTCTTCTTTGTTTTTTCCATCAGTCATGTTTCTGTCTGGCAGAACTGGACTTTACCAGTAAGCTAATTTGGTGGTGCTCTTGGCTATAATTGGCTTAAGAATATAATCAAAAGAAGTCATTTTCACTGTGTATCATGGTAGTAGTAAAGGCAGATTATATTGTCCAGGTTGAGCTAGCCTAATACAGTCCCACCTTACTCACCATGCTTGTGGGATGGGATATTGTGGGAATATTTGGGTTGCCTTCTTATGTAACCTGTTTTTAATCCCACAGATACTCCAGAACAAAATGTCTACTGGAAATGGGTCTTTTGTGACTGAATTCATTCTTGTGGGATTAACAGAATACCCAGAACTCCAATGCCCCCTGTTGTTCCCTTTTCTAGTAATGTATTTGCTTACTGTGATGGGAAACTTGGGCTTGATAACTTTAATTGGGCTGAATTCCCACCTTCACACCCCCTTGTACTTTTTCCTCTTTAACTTGTCTTTCATTGACCTCTTTTATTCTTCTGTTTTTACACCCAAAATGCTAATCAACTTCATATCAAAGAAGAATATCATCTTCTACCAGAGGTGCATGACCCAGCTCTACTTTTTCTGTTTTTTTATCATTTCCGAGTGCTATGTGCTGACATCAATGGCCTATGATCACTATGTGGCCATTTGTACACCACTCTTGTATAACATTGCCATGTCTCCTCAAGTATGTGTTACCCTTATTTTTGGTAAATATTTGATGGCATTTTCTGGTGCTATGGCCCACCCTGGATGCATGTTGAGACTGACCTTCTGTGATGACAACACTATCAACCATTATTTCTGTGACGTCCTCCCTATGCTCCAGCTCTCCTGCACAAGCACCTATGTCAATGAGCTGGTTGTGTTTATTGTATGTGGCATCAACATCATCGTGCCCAGTCTCACCATCTTTATCTCTTATGGTTTCATTCTCTCTAGCATCCTCCACATCAGTTCCACTGAAGGCAGGTCCAAAGCCTTCAGCACCTGCAGTTCCCACATAATTGCTATTTCTCTGTTCTTTGGATCATGTGCATTTATGTATCTCCAGCCATCTTCTGCAGGGTCTATGAATGAGGGAAAAATCTCTTCTGTCTTTTACACCATTGTGGTTCCCATGATGAACCCATTAGCTTGAGGAATAAAGATGTTAAACTTGCCCTGAGAAAAACCCTGCATAGGAGAAATTTTTATCATAGATAGGATCTCCTCTGCAGATTGCTTCAAGACAAGGAGCTTCAGGATGTTAATTTACAATATACTTGGTGGCAGCTTTCTTACCCTATTTCTATATTATTATGAAGAAAAAATATTTGAGCCTTCTCACAATAAATTATTTCCAATATTGTTAAAATATATCCTCTTTTCCTCACCATTTGCCCAATATCTTCACCTTCTGCCTCATTTCCTGTATGTTTTTTCATTATCAGTTGGAACTCTTTTTTTTTCTTCTGGAATATGATGAATGGTTCAACAACAGTCGAGTAAAGTAACACTTGGATGAACTTCTGTCATTGGAGGGGGGTGGGCAACCCTTGTCTGAAAGTTGGAATGTGCCCTTGGGAGCATGAATCAAAAAATATGCCTGCACTCCTGTCATTTCATTGTCACTAAGCAGGAGTATGTCTCCTTCAAATACCAGTGTTACACAGAGAAGGATGATTCCAAAGAGACTATCAGTGGTAACTGCCTTTGCCAATGGAATACCATTCAATAACTTCTTTTGCAAAATTAATATTTATTTACACTTATATAAGTCCACAATAGATTGTTAATATATGCTTATTGCTTGGATAGGAAAGTGAAACCCATAAAAACTGATTTTTTCTTTAAAATAATATAAAAATAATTTAGAATGTACCTTGGTGCTAGTATTTCAGAGAATATGAGTATGAGAGAAAATGATGAAGAGCAAAACCAAATTAGGCCAGAACCCAAAGAGATACTTGATCAATAATGAGAAGTCCGTGTGTGGGAAAAGTTGATGAAGGGTTAGAAACTGCATTTTAACATGAATTTGCATCCTATGCTATAGCATGCTGTCGATGTCCTCTACTGTTCATAAAAGTTTGATAAAACTTATAATTCACAATGAGTATATATCGTTAGTAGTGTTTTATAGAATGAAGGAAGAAAAGCTCTGGTCACATTTTTGGGAATTAGGTAAAAAGGGATAGGAACTACAGGAGATAAAGTTTCAAGTAGTAAACAAAATTCAGCCAAGAATTTAGAACATAAACTGATGGGAAATTGAAACTCCCTACACACTCCTGTCCTCTTCTTTATAGGAGCACCTAGAAACATTATGGAGATCACAGGGTATCTCTGAGTAGCATGATGCTTTCGGTTATTTGATGTCAATTAAATGTTTAACCCATAGGGCTGGAGGACCCAAGAACAAGTATATAACACCTGGTTTTGTCAGCTTTCATCTCTTATCCACATATGGATTTTAAGAGGTAAAAACACAAATGTAGCTGGTATAGTAATATAATGCGAAAAAAACAGTTTTTAACAAAACAGTAGCTTTTCTGGAATAGGATATTGGATTTATTTTTTCACAAATACAGGCAAAAGATGACTACTTGTCCTTACAAGCAGAGGAAATTTGGACTCAGTCAGTTAAAAGAAGAACCAGTGGAGTTGCCATCCTGCCTGTCTGTATTTTATTGCATTGCTCAACCGATGCACTGCCATATATAGAATTGAAATTTCATCAACCTCTCCATGTATCTGTGGAAGAGGTGTTATCTTGCAGAAATATTTTCCTTTTTCTCCGTAATTATTCTGGAATTCATAAGGATTGTAATGATATATTGCACAACGTTATTCTTGGTTACCGACTAAAGTGCCACAGGAAATTTCAAGGTTCTTTGTTTTCCCAGCCATGAAACAAGGGTTTGTCTTTGCAAAGGAAGGATATCTGTTCACTCCTTTAAAAATAAACAAAAATATTATGAACATAATCCTATTGGAATATATGCTTTCAAACTGTACATTTGATTTCTCCATCTTCTTGATTTGTGTGATATACAGAAAATAAACTGTTGATTACTACTTTCACTGTGATTAGGGAAAGATGCTCCTCACTGGAAATACCTGGCAGGAAACATACTTAATGATGCATATAATTTGGAAATTTTGGAAAGTTTGAAAGCACTGAGTCATGAAAATTGCCTTACAATATAATAATGCCAATTAAAAACATAACAAATCTGCTGATTATGGTTATTACTATGAGAGCAAAGCATCAGATATTTACAGGTACTATAATATTTATCCACTTTTACAGTTTTTAAAAAACTCTTTCTCTCCAAGTGTAATCTGAATGCAAAGTATCCCTTCTGTTCTTTTTTTGGCAATAGCCATTAAAATGCCTGGGTAACAGATTAAAATTGTTTGAAATCGTTTGATTTGAATTTTGATCAAAAGCAGATATTTTAAAATTTCACATATTTTCATAAAGGAATAAACTAATCCTATGTCATCAAAATCTTAATTCTTGGTAATTAACCACAAACGTCCTTTGAATGGCAGATATACCACAAATCCTGTGATCTGACAGCTGTATCATATTCATTAGCACTCACTCCCTCGTGGGATGTGACACAATAAATAGCCTGGCTCAGGTCTGTGAAGTCAACAGGCTTATTTTAGAGGTTGAACTTATATTCTTTATTGAACTTGCAAATCGAGTCATGTTAAGATTTAAATTAAAATCACATTTTATAATATTAATAAATAAAATTGAATTCAAAAGTAGCATTTCTGAAGTTAAAATAATAAGAAAAGTAGATGTAAAATAATTTAGAATATGCAAGCTTACTATTGAATGTTTGGCAATATTCTATCTGTAAAGTGGTGTATTGCTTAAAGACATGGATATTGTCATTTAATATTTATTATCCTTTTGTTATATATTGAATACACAATAAAAATTTTAAATTGGAAAAACTTTGTTTTACTTACATTCAACCCTGTATTAACATGACAAGGCATATAAAATTTTTTTTATGTATAACCTTAACTACATTAATTATAATTAGTTTTAAGGAGATTAAGTAACATTAACTTTAAAGGGCAATATCTCCAGGTCCACCTTTCAGGGAAAACATGAAGTTAGAAATCTCAGAAACATATTACATTGGTGATTATGGAATGGTGCCAGTTTATTAAACAAATTAATTCCAAAAGCAAGGAACTGAACTATTACAGGGCCTTTGATTTCACATAACACCAAGGTTGCCTTACTAATGTGTAAGTTTTTACACCTGCTGTGGGCGGCTCAGCTGGGGACCCCAGGGAATGGAGTTCCTTGTGAAATACATCGCCACATTTTTCTAGTGGGGAAGGCAGGCTGTTGACTTGAATACTAAGTGGATGTTTGTGTTTTTGTATTTTTTAGGGTGGTGAGTGCCTGCAAGGCATGATTTATTTAGGGGCTGTTGGCAACCGTGCCAAAAGGTTTGGCTTGACTGGTGAGGGCTCCCCTCAAAAATGAGGGTAAAGCATTGAGTTCAGAGAGGCTTGTTTAGGAATCATATAGGGGTGTCAGGCCCTGTAAGGGTGGCGTCTGTGTAGCCCCTTTGAGACACGCCTCAGGTCCAAAGCCGCTCCCGCCCTTCCTCAGTGGTGCACTAGCCACCGGAGGCTCTGAGGTAAGTAAGCTCCTGTGGAGACATGCCATGCCCCAGGCCATAAACAGCCATTGTAACAAGGTGCAGGAGCGGTTTACATCTGCTTATCCATGCCCCTAGGGCCCTACCTGGCTGTGTTTTTGGATAATCTTGGCGGGTCTTTAAGAAATGAAACAATCTTACCCTCTCTGGAGATAGCTGCCAGCTGTTGCATCTTTTGGCCCGTGGGTAGCAGAGGCTCCGCCTAGGGTCACGTGGTACAGCGGGCGGTGCCCTTTTTATTTGGTCCTTGCAGCAGGTCTCTGTGGAGGCCTGGAGTGATTGTCTGCGTCGGGGCGGACTTTATCTTGTATTTCCGTGGTATCCTGGACATGCTCCTCCTCCTCTGAGCTGGCCGTGGCGGTGGCGGCTGCTTCTCTCCCTCACACCGGGTGTGACCCGCGGCGCCTGTGGTGTAGCCGGTGGCGACCCGGGGCCCTCAGGTCATCCTTCCACCGCCCCCAGGACTCAGCGCCGCCACCTGAAGGTGAGCCCGTGGGACTTGGGCGTGTTGTTCGCGCCCGGCAAGAGGCACCCAGTAAGCACCGTGGGGTGTACGGCACCCTTCAGGAGCCCCGCAGTTTTATAGGGCTGCGCAAAGTGATGGGCGTCAGCGACAAAGCGCCCTTTGGTGATTCTGTGGACTTTGCTGTGGCGTTAGTTCAGGGATCTATTGGGGGACCAATAGTCCACCTTGTTGGCAGACAGCAGTAGACAAACTTTTGATGCTCAGTTTTAACTTGGCTTCTTGGATCCGCTACCAGACGTCCGTAACTTCCTCTTCCCGTCAGTCTGGCCATCTTTACTGTGGTACCCGAGAGTTCTTAATAATTTTGGCAGGAGTTGCCTGGTGGCAACTTTTACAGCACAGGCACATACATAACTCACGTAGAAGGCAAAATATACGAGAAAGTAAAACAGGATCCGCCAAACCCACCAGGGGGCTCACAGGGCTTTCCCCTACCACAAGTTGAGGAGCATCAGTCCCCAGTCATTTCCCCCTTTTCGTCTCCTAGGCCTGGGGACCATTTCTCACTTGGTTACGCGGATCCCATCCCTGTGGACAGTTGTCATGTTCCGGTCTTTGGGTGGCAGAATCCCCAGGGACCACGTTCCCTCCCTTGTCTCGATCTACATCAAAGATAATTCTTCGAAATCGTTTGAAACTTTAACAAGTTCACTGAACAGCAAACCTACAGAAATAATAGCAGGAACATATTAGTGTCGTGGGCACTTTGCAGTCAGGGTGTCGTGCAGTGGACTGTTGGAAAGGGTCTGTGTCTGAACAATTCTCTCAAAATTTCGAGTCTCTTCCCTCTCTCGTACCTGTATGTAGTTAAGTATACCTAACTAATAAAATTTCTTGGCTAACGTTACAGCACAGTATTTAGTGACACATTTTGTCAGCCCTGAAAGAAACTCTGTTGGGTCTTTTAGCTTCTGTTAATTTTATAATCATGATGTGTCCTTAAATATACCCAGCTGTTAAATAAAGCATACAGATTGATGCTTGGCCATTATTGTTGATGAAAGAAACACAAGCTCAAGGTAATAATTGGTAGCTCTTAAGGGTATCAAGTTTGTATTAAAAGAAATATTGCCTAGGTTCATCTGTTTCTCTTCTGCATTCCCACTCTGTTTTCCTCAGATTCACTGGCTTACTCTAAGTCGTCGAAGTGAATGGAATAAAAAATCAGAATTTCTTTTATGGATACATCAGAGTCCTATGCTACATAAAAACTACTGCTCCAACTAGCCCAGTATTATACATTTAAGGGTGGCATGGAAGGGTGTGGATTTCCTCTGTGATACGAATTTTAGAGTTTAGAGATGGGTTATCATAAAGAAACAATAGTTTTCCAGAATAATTCTGAATAGATATTTTGAACCATAGATAGTTCAAAATTTTGAGCTATAAAATTTCTACTTTAAATTTTTATTTTTGACGTGCAAGTATAGTAAAATTTACATATCTCATGTGTACAGCTTGATGGCTCTTATTAAGTATATACCTAGCCAGTTTCCACCAAGAACATGATGGAGACTTTTTCTATCATACCAGAAAATTTCCTCTTCACTGTTTGTAGTCACTTCTCACAACCCACTTTCAGACAACATTGCTCTAAGTGCTATCCTGATAGATTATTTTTACCTGTTCTGTGTCTTCATAAAAGTAGAATCATAGAATATGTGCTCTTTTGTGTTTGACTTCTTTCACTCATCATGATGGTTTTAGATTCCGTTTTGTTGTCCGTCTCAGTGGTTCATTTTTATCACTGCTGAGTAATATCATTTTGATGACTACACCATAATTTGCTTATCCATTCTCTAGATGATCAACATTGGGGTAGAGCTCAGATTTTGGACAATTAATGTGCAAGTCATATTTGAATTCTGTGTTTTCATTTTTCTTGGGAAATACCAAAGTGTTGAATTGTTAAATCATATAGTAAGTGTTTAACTTTATAATACACTTCCAAATCGTTTCCCAGGTGATTTACTATTCCACATTCACCCCATTAATGAAGTTTGTGTTATCAGGTTTTCTAATTTTAGCTAATTCTCATAGACATGAAGTGCAAATTCATTGTAAATGTGTTTATATTTTCTTTTATTATAGCATAATTTAAATACTGTAAAACTCAGCTTTTACTTTGGAGTTCTGTGACTTTGTCAAACACATGCATTAAAGAAACCATCTCCAAAATCAAGACATTTCATCTTTGCCGTTTTATAGTTAAACCCCTCTCCCACCCCCAGACATTGGAAGCTACTAATGTTATTTCTGTTGCTATGTTTTCCTTTTTCAGAATGTCATATAAATTGAATCATAAAGTATGTAGAGTTTTTCTTTTATTTTGACTTCTTTCTCTTAGCATAATGAATTTGAGATTCATGCATGTTGTTACATGTATCATGTATCTGTGATTCAGCCCCTACATTTCTGTGTAGGATTCATGGTGTCGATGTATTGGAATTTATTTATACATTTTGGCTGAAGAATGATAAATCAACTATAGACATAATTTTACAATTTTTATGTGAAAATAGGCTTTTACTCTTGTAAATACCTTGGAGTGGAAGAAATTTATAAGAAAATCCAAATTGTTTTCCAAACTGGCTGTATCATTTTGCATTCCCACTGCAAATGCATGAGAATTCAATTTAGTCCATAGCCTTACCAGCATTAGGTATAGTCAGTTTAATTTTCTTTTAAAAATTTTAGTCATTCTAATAGTTTTGTGATGTCATCTCATTATGGTTTTAAATTATATTTATCCAAGGAGAAATTATGTTGAGCATCTTTTCATGTGTTTATTTGTGATCCTATATATTTTTTTTTTGTCACATGGTGGGTTCACATATATTGCTCTTTTATTTACAGGGTTGTTTGTTGTCTTACTAAGTTTTAAGTGTTCTTTTTTTTTAATATATTCTGTCTGTGTGTTCCTCATTAGGTATATGACATCAAATACTTTCTCCCAGTCTGCAGCTTGTAGTCTTTCTTTTATTATTATCTTTCTCAGAGAAATGGGCTTTAATTTTGATGACATCTGTGCTGTTTGGATGTATTATGTCCCCCAAAGCACCATGTTCTTTGATGCATTCTTGTGGGGGCAGATGTATTAGTGTTGATTAGGTTGGAATCTATTGGTTCAGTGTTTCCATGGAGATATGACTTAATCAGCTGTGGGCAAGACCTTGCATTGGATTATTTCCATGGAGGTGTAGCCGTACCCATTCTGGGTGGGTCTTTATTGGGTCACTGGAGTACTTTAAAGAGAGCCAGATGGGCCTAGAGCTGCACCTGAGGCAGACATTTTGGAGACAGCATTTGAAAGCAGGCTTTTGACTGGAGAAGCTAAAGAGGACAAACGCTCCAAGAACAACATTTTGAAGAATGCACAGGAGCTGAGAGTAGAGCTGCAACACAACACAGGATCAGCAGATGGCAGCCAAGTACCTTCCCAGCTAACAGAGGTTTTTCAGATGCCAATGACCTTTCTCCAATGAAGGTACCCTATTGTTGATGCCTTACCTTGGACACTTTATGGCCTTAAGACTGTAACTTTATAACCAAGCAAACCCCCTTTATAAAAGCCAATCCATTTCTGGTGTTTTGCAAAACAGCAGCATTAGCCAACCGGAACATCGTCCAATTTAACATTTTTTTGGTTTGTTTTACAGATTGTGCTTTTGTTATCTCATATTCAGAATCTTTGCTAAATCCTACATCACAAAGATTTTCCTTCTTGTTCTCTGCTAAATGTCTCACAGATTTACACTTTACATTAAAATTCAAGGTTCATATATATTGTTATAAAAGTGGGGAGGCTCACAGAGAAATCGTACAGTAAGTAGAGTTCCCTATTCACCCCCCACATGCAGGTTTCCCTATTATTAACACTTTGTATTAGTGTGGTATGAAACAATATTATTATAATTATATTATTAACTATAGATAATAGTTTAGGGTTCACTGTATTGTACAGTTTATGGATTTATATGATTTTCTTATAACTTATAAACAAGCTAAAATTTGTCATTTTAATGACTTTCAAATATATAATTAAATGGTGTTAATTATATACACAATGTTGTTCTTACATCCAACCATCCATTACCAACACTTTTCCATCAACCCACACAGAAACTGTGTACTAATTAAGCATTAACTCACCATTTCCTAACCTATCCAGGCCTCTGGTAACCTGTATTCTAGTTTCTGACTCTAAGAATTTGCTTATTCAAATTATTTCATATAAGTGAGACCAGCCAAAAGTGTCTGTCTGAATTAACTCAACATGATGTCTTCAAGGTTAACCCATGCTGTCACATGTATCAGAACTTCATTCCTTTTTAATACCCTAATAATATTCTATTTTATGTTTATACTACATTTTGTTTATTCATTATCTTTTGATGGACGCTTGATTTTTTTTCGCCTTTTAGCTATTCTGAATGATGCTGTTAATGAGCACTGGTGTGCCTATGTTTCAATTATTTGGGGAATATGCATTGAAGTGGTATTGCAATACTTAACTTTCTGAGGAGCCACCAAACTCTTTTATACAGTGTCTGTACCACTTTACATTCCAGTCAACAATGACTTTTCTCCCACCTATTCCTCAACAGTTGTTCTTATCTCTTTTTTAATAGTAGTCATTTTAGTGGGTGTGGAGTGGTTTTGAATTGTATTACCCTAATGGCTAATGATGTTGAGCCTCTTTTTACATGCTTATGGGCTTTTGTTTATTTTCTTCTGAGAAATATCTATTTAAGTCATTTGCCCATATCTTATTCTGTTTGTCTTTTTGTTGTTGTGTGTAGGAATTCTTTATGTCTCCTACAGTATGTTCCAACCTTGTGTGCTGTGGCCCTCACCAGATGCATGCTGGAACTGACCTTCTGTGAAGCCAACATTGTAAACCAGCATTTCTGTGACATCCCCCTGTGCTCCAGCTCTCCTTCGTGAACACCTGTGTCAATTAACTGGTGATGTTCATTGTGTTGGGCATCAACTTCATCATGCCCAGTCCCACCATCTTTCCCTCTTATGGTTTCATTTTGTGCAGCATCTTCCACATCATTTCTACTGAGGGCATGTTCAAAGCCTTCAGAACCTGAAGTTCCCAATAATAACTGTTTCTCTGTTCTTTGGATTGTTGTCATTTATGTGTCTCCAACCATCTTTTACTGGCTCTGTGAATGGGGGAAAAATCTCTTCTGTTGTTTATACCATTGTGGTTCCCATGATGAACCCTTTAGTCTACAGCTTGAGGAATAAAGATGTTAAACTTTCCATGAGAAAAACAATGAGTAGTAAAATGTTTTGATCATAAATAGGATCTCATGTATAGGTAGTTTGAGGGTGTTTGGTATATTTAATTACAGTATATTTGGTGAAAGCTTTTTTATTCTATATCATGGTAAAGGAAATTTGAATCTTCTCTCAGTAATTTATTTCTACTTTTCTGATAGAAGGTCTTCTTGTTTTCCTCACCATTTACACATTCTTTTCTTCTCTCCTTCCCCGCCTTCCCTTTTGAGAATACATTTAGGCAGGAATTTATTCTATCAGTTTTTTTCCATTGTGAGTTTGAACTTTTTTTCTCCTGGAATAAGATGAATGGTTCTTCAATGATTGAGTAAAATAATACTAGGGTAGTATTTTGTAATTGGCAGGGGTGTACCATGGTCTGACAGCTGTAATGTGCCTTTGGAAGTGTGAATCAAACAATATGTCTCCACTTCTGGTTTCCATCCTCCACTAAGTAGAATATGTCTCCTTCAAATGCCAGTGTTTCATACAGATAAATGGTTCCATAAAGACTTATCAAGGATAATTCCCTTTGCAGATGTAATACTATGAATTATGCTTCTTTTCAATGAGGTTTTTTGTTTACATGCAAACAAATATATAACATACTGCTGATTTATGTTTATTACTTGGATAAGGAAAGTGAAACCCAGAGAGGTTAATGATTTATTTAATGTCACATAGTTTTGCAATGAAAAAGCCTAGAGTAGTCATAAATGTCCTGAAATTAAGTCTATTGGTTTTTCTAGTGTACTTTGCTTCTAATTTATTTTATTATTTTTATTTCAGTATGCAGTATATATGAGAAAGCATTCCTGTTTTGAAATTGACTCTGCTTTGTTCTGGAACAATTATGTATTTTCTCACTGGTTTTTGCTATTTTTGTTTACAAAATCTTGAGGGTTCCTTTTATGGGAATGATGAGGTTTATAAGGTAAGTATTATTTGGAGAGGACTGGCTCATATACAAAGCTTAATTATTTTACAAAATAAAATAAAATAAATTCGGATTGTTTGCTGGTGCTTGTATTTCAGAGAATGTGTGATTGGGAGACATAAGAGACTAGCAATATGTTATTGGGCCGGGACCGAAGAGACACACGGTCAATAATAAGAGGTCCCTGTGTGGGGATAGTCAGTGAGCATGTTGTGCCTTCATATCAGCCTGAATTTGTATCCTGTATGCTAGTGTGCTATTATTATCCTCCATGGTCTTTGCAGTTTTGATGAAACTTTTAGTTTACATTGTGTATATATAATTAGTATTGTTTGGAAAAATGAAAGAGGAAAAGCTCTGGTCAAATGTTGAGGAATCAAATAGAAAGAAGTAAGCAACTTCAGGATATAAAATAGTGAGTGGCAAAATAAAACTTAAGTTATAATTAAGAATGTAAAATGATGGAAAAATGAAGCCCCATACCCACTTCTGCCCTCTCTGTTATGTTATCTTTGAGACATATTATGGAGATCATAGGCTATAATTATGTTTCTGGATATTTGATGTAAATTTAACGTTAACTCATAGGGCTGCTGGGGCCAGGAACGACTAAATTACTCTTTTTTAGTATTTTTATTAGAAAAGTTGTCAGTTTACAGAACGATCATGCGTAAAATACAAGATTCCTATAAACCCCCTACCGCCAACACCTTTCACTAGTGTGGAAAACATTTCTTACAATTGATGATGGTACCATTTTTATAATTTACTGTGTTTTAACAGTAGTTACCTTTGTTACAATTGATTAAAGATTATTAAAATAGTACTATCACCCATAGTTTACATTAGGTATATTTTTCCCATATACCGCCCTATTAGGGATGCCTTATATTAGTGTTGTACATTTGTTATAATTCACAAAAGAATATTCTTATAATTGTACTATAAAGGATAGCCTATTGTCTACAGTAGAGTTCAGTGTTATACAGCCCTGTGTTTAATTTACAGTCTAGTAATATATGCTATCTAAAGTTTCTCCATTTAACCACAATCACATATATAATTCAGGTTGTGAATTACACTCATAATAATGTGCTACCGCCACCACCATCCATTTCTAAACATTTAAAATCACCCTAAATAGAAATTTTGGACAAATCAAGTATCAAATCCCCATGCTCTAACCAGTCTGTCCACTGTTAACCTATATGCTAGATTCTGACTCTATGAATGTGCTTACAATAAATGGTTATATCAGTGAGATCATGCAACATTTTTTCTTTTGTGTCTGCCATATTTCACTTAGCATAATGTCTTCAAGGTTCCTCCATGTTGTTGCATGCATGAGGATTTCATTCATTTTCTGGCTGAATATTCCATTGTATGTATACACCACATTTATTTATCCATCCATCAGCTGAAAGACACTGGGTTGCTTACATCTTTTGGCAACTGTGCATAATATGTTAGGACCTTTGGTTTGCAAACGTCTGAGAACCTGATTTTAATTCTTCTGGGTATATAACTAGCAGCAGGATTGCCAGATTACATGATAATTGTATGCTTAGCTTCCTGAGGAACTGCTAAACCGTATTCCACAGTGGCTGCACCATTTTACATGCCCACTACCAATGAATGAGTGTTCCTATTTTCCATATCCTCTCTAACACTTTCAGTTTTCTGGGGCTTTTTAGTAGTACCCATTCTAGTGGGTGTGAAATGATGCATCAATATGTGTTTTGTTTTTGTTTAATAGAGAAGTTGTAGTTTTACCGAACAGTCATTCATAAAATACAGGATTCCATATATCATGTCCCACCACCACCAACACCTTGCAATGGGGTGAAATATTTGTTACAATTGATGATATCACATTTTTAAATTTTTAATATTAACTAAAGTTCATTGTTTAACTTTGGGTTCACTGTATAGTGTAGTTGCAAGGATTTAAAAAAAAATTATTCTGTTACCGTAAATACAATGTACCATTTCACCTTCTAATCATATTCAGATATATATTTCAGTGCTGTTAATTGTGGTCACAACTTTGTGCTACCATCACTGCCATCCATTACCAAAACATTTCCATCATTCCAAATAGGAAACCTGTATATTTTAAGCCTTACATACTCATTCCCTATCCCCCTTCACTCCCTGTCCCCTGGTACCATATATTCTAGATTCTGACTCTGAGTTGGCTCATTCTAATTGTTTCAAATCAGTGAGATCATAGAATATTGTCCTTTTTGGTCTGGCTTATTTTGTGTGCCATGTCTTCAAGGTTCATCCATGTTGGCACATGTTTCAGGGCTTTATTCATTTTTATAGCTTAAAAATATTCCATTGTACATGTATATACCACATTGTATTTATCCATTCTTCAATTTATGGACACTTGGCTTGCTTCCGTCTTTTGGCAATTGTGAATAATGCTGCTGTGAACACTGCTGTGCAAATATCTGTTCAAGCTCCTGCTTTCAATTCTTTTGGATATATACCTAGTAGTAGGATTGCCAGATTGTGTGATAGTTCTTTACTTAGCTTTCCAAGGAACTACCAACTGTTTCCACAGTGGCTGCACTATTTTACGTTGCCACTAGCAATGAATGAGTGCTCCTATTTCTCGGCATCATCTCCAACCACTGTTATTTTGTTTTTATATTTTAAAGCAGCCTTTCTAATAGATGTGAAATGGTATCTCATTCTGGTTTTGATTTGTGTTTCTCTGATGGTTAGTTACGTTAAATATCTTACCATGTGCCTTGTAGCCATTTGTAAATCCTCTTTGGAGAAATGTTTGTTTAAGTGTTTTGCCCATTTTTTAATTGGGTTGTGTGACTTTTTGTTGTTGACTTGTAGGATTTCTTTATATATTCTGGATATTAACATTTAGGTATATATGGTTTCCAAATGTTTTCTCCCATTAAGTAGGTTATCTTTTCATTTTTGTGACAAAGTCTCTCTCTTGCCTTGGGTTTATTGTTGGTTGGCTTTGTGCAAGGCTCATCTTTGATGCTTGTTGCTACTTATTCTAGACCTTTAGAATAGCCTGAGTTTAACTGATGAGATTTCCTCAGCTCTCCTTCATCTGATTCTTATCCTGGGTATGCAGGGTACAGTTTTTCAGATTGGACTTTTTGTGTAATTGTTTCACCTACAGGAGAAAGCTTCCCTTCCTTTTTTCCTTCTCTGGGAATCTTGATTTCTTCTGTTTGTTTTTGTGCAGAGTTTTATCCCCACTCCTGTGTTTTGTTAAAATTCCCTCATTAAGTGCCTCATTTTCCTTACACTTTTCAGTTCTGGGACACTCCTGTCTTTAGAGTGTTAGTTTAACCCCACTTTTTGTTTTAGTTTTTCTCTCTGAGGCTTTTCTCTCTCTGTTTTCTTGGGGGTCAGAGTGGTTAAATCCAAAAAGGTGGGTGACTCCAAAAAATTCTGTTTTGCATGTAGGTGGTCCAGCTGGCAGTAACTAGATTGAGTGAGTGCACCACTTGGAAGCCACTGTTTTGCTGTGGACTCTTGTTCCCCCTGCCCAGAGTCCCTTTGGTATTTGTTCATCCCTGGGTCCCTGTGCCTGGATATGTATGGGGTTCTAAGTAACTGCTGTAAGTGTATTATAGTCTGTGTCCCTGGTAGGGGGAGGGATCAGGGCGACTGCCTCTGAGCAAATTCCCAATCTGCACAGGATCAAGTGAGGGGGAGAAAAACAGATTGGTGGGTCAGGTCAGAAGTTTCCTACCTGATATTTTTCTCTTTCTTCAAGTGAGCATTTATGGAGTCCTTCTCCATTCTCTACTATCCTCGAGAGTTCTAAGCAGGTGGGATTTGTCCTTTTATTCACTGAATGTCTTGGGAAGTTATTTCAGGGGATGTCTTACATCCCCATGTTGATGATGTCACCTACATCATCTTTTTGTTTGTTTCCATATGTCACCCTAGAGGGATTTTAAGTTACAGCAATACAAATGCAGCTGGGGGAACAAAAATAATTATAATTTATTTTATTTTTAAAATAGAATTTTTAGAATTTAAGTTTGGGTTATTTTTCTTTTAAGAATATAGGAAAGAGATGAATACTCTAAAAATCCTTAATCTGGTCTGTTAGGGATTGAGTCCTGTTCTTCTTAAAGCCATATTCTAGTTTTAATCCATGTTCCTGTGGGTGTGAACCCATTTGTAAATAGGACCATTGAAGATGTTATTATTTATTGATGTGTGGATTCATTTTTGACTTGAGTTTTCAAAGATCCTGTTTGGATGAGGTCCAATTGAATCAGGGTGTGCCTCAATCCACATGACTGGTATCCTTATAAGAGGAAATTTTGGTGCCATAATTAGTAGCAGAGAGTAGTCGGCAGAAGACAGAAACCAGAGGAAATCAGAAAATAAGGTAGAGCACTATGTGACAGAGACAGAGATACAAGTTTAGGAAATCAAAGACAGCCATCAAGATCCCATGATAATGCTACCTCCTGCAGGAGAAAGCACGTCCTATTGAGAACTTGATTTTGGACTTCTAACATCCAAAACCATGGGATGATAAATTCTTGTTGGAAAAGCCAAACTATTGTGTGGTACTTGTCATAGCAGCTGTGGCAAATCAAGACATTGTCTATCTAGTGACAGTTAAAACATTTTCTAAAGTAACTGTTGTAATTACTATTTTACCATTTAGCTAAAGCCCACTCAATAGTTAAGCATTGTTAATTTTATTCTTGGTTGTTTCCATGTTTATGTTCTAGGTGTTTTGCATTGCTAATTCATTCTCTTTGGGTTTTAAATAACCACAAATACTCCTTGACCCAATGTCAACCTCCTTAATTTTTACTGAAGTTCTATTTATATCAAAAAGCTGAGGTTTTCTTTTTGTTCTCTCTTTTTTTTTTCTTTTACTTGCATCTTTTTTTGATGAAATTATATACCTATTGCATAAAAGTATCTGTTTATAAATAAATAGGAGTCTGTACTATTTGGGATCCTCTGTAGGTAAAGCAGAGCCACAGTGCTCTATTCCTAATCTGGGCAGACATGGTGAGCTCCATATCATCTGGGGTAAATTAGACAGTGTAGCCTGCTCACCTAGACCCAAGAGTGCCAAATAGTATAGAAACAGTCTCATCTTTTCGATATCATAACTGATATTGGCAGCATGATTTGAAGAAATGCCTCCATTAAAGACTGTGCATGCAGCTTGAACTAGACCCAAATCTCTGGATCTTGTCCTATTTTTTTTTTTTTCATTTTTCTCACAATCTCTCCTTTGTTATTCTGACTGTTCTTATTCCCATTTGAGAATGGCCAAACGGTACCACATACCACATTCTTCTTCTATCTTGCACATCCCAGTGCCTTCAGTACTGAAGAGGAGACTTACTATTCCACATTTTGTTGCTGAACTGCACAAACAGAGGATGCTTAGAGGAGTAACTGCAGGTATTTCAGGAGAAATGACATGTATCTCAGGTTGTAATAAGGGCAGAGATAGATTACATTATAAAAATTGCAATTGTTACTGTATAAAATTACATCAAATATTTTGCAAAAGAACCAATAGTCTTAATGTTAATTTTGTTGTCACTTAATAGAAAATACTGCCCATTAGATTAGATAAACTTTGTATTCATTGATTTACTTATCAATGAGGTTTATTATGAAATAAATAGGTATATATTAATGATAATGAACTGTATTCCTGGAACCAATTGTGAACTTACTGAAACTCTGTCTCATTAAAGTAATAAAAAATTTTAGAGTGGAGGCTGTTGTTCCCTTATGTCTTCAGTGCTCCCCCTGCTTTATATATTTAGAATGTCAGTCTTTCTGGGTAGACAAGAAATAGTTGTTGAATTGAATTGCCTTGTTTCAATAACAATAAAAAGGACTTATTAATAAAATATAATAATAACAATTACAAGACAAGTAGAGTTTGTGGGTTTTTTTTGCTATTCAATATATAACCAAAATAATAAAATTTCAAATTTTTAAGTTTATTTTTTAAATTTTGCTTACAAAAAAAATTGCAAAAATAGTGTGCACAATTCCTCTATGTTTTCCCCCAGCTTCCTTTTATAACCATACTACCATTATCAAAACCAGAAAATTTATGTTGCTTAATATTCAGATCTTATTCAAATTAAAAAAAAAATTGTTCCAATTATGTCCCACCCTGTTTCATCCATGAGAAAATCCAGGGTTACAGAATGCATTTTACTTGTTGTCTCTTTTAGGTTTTCTCCAATTTGGGACAGCTATTTGTCTTCTCTATCTTGCATGACATTCACTCTTTTGAGGATACTGATTATTTTGCAAAATATCCCTCAGTTAGAATTTGCCTTTTGTGTCCTCAAAATTATAGTTTACATACTTTTGGCACGAATAAAAAGAACCGATGATGTGCTATTCTAGTTTGCTAATGCTGCCAGAATGCAAAACACCAGAAATGGACTGGCTTTTATAAAAGGGGGTTTATTTGGTTACACAGTTATAGTCTTAGGCCATAAAGTGTCCAAAGTAACACATCAGCAATCACGTACCTTCACTGGAGGATGGCCAATGGTGTCTGGAAAACCTGCTCCAAAGTTCTGGTTTCAAAATGGCTTTCTCCCAGGATGTTCCTTTCTAGGCTGTAGTTCCTCAAAAATGTCACTCTTAGTTGCTTTTGGGGCCTTTGTCCTCTCTTAGCTTCTCTGGAGCAAGAGTCTGCTTTCAACAGCCATCTTCAAAATGTCTCTCATCTGCAGCTCCTGTGCTTTCTTTAGTGTCCCTCTTGGCTGTAGCTCCTCTTCAAAATGTCACTCACAGCTGCACTGAGTTGCTTCTGTTTGTCAGCTCATTTATATGGCTTCACTGATCAAGGCCCACCCTGAATGGGTGGGGCCACACCTCCATGGAAATATCTCATCAGAGTTATCACCTACACTTGGGTGGGGCACATTTCTGTGCAAACAACCTAATCCAAACATTCCAACTTAATCCCCACTAATTTGTCTGCCATACAAGATTGCATCAAAGAACATGACCTTTTTCTGGGGAACATAATACATTCAAACCAGCACATGTGCCTTTCTTTCTTAGTTCATAATATGTATCATTATCAATAATGTAACTTATATCACTCGTTTAAGGTGTGATGGTCCAGAATCTGTACCTTTGTGATTTCAATTAATTTTACCCTTGTAATTTAAATTATCTGTGGGGATACATTTTAAATGTGGACAAATATACTGTTTCTTAAAATTTTTCCTCCCTAATTTTATCATCCACTGATGATTGTCTTGAAAAAATTATTACTGAGGTGTTTTTTTTTTAATCCTTCCTTCTGCATATTCTAATTGTAATTCTAATGTAAGGAAGATTTGAACTTCTCCCTTATTTATCATTTATCTATTATTTGTATATCTATCTATTAATCTATCTACCAACCATCTGTCTTCCCATCCATCTGTATATCATCTATCTATTTATTTATCTTAAGTAAGATAACTGGCTTTAGGATGACTATATTTATCATATTAAGAAAGTTTCCATTGATTCCATCAATTTATGTTGTCTTGAGTGTTTTTTTTTTTTAAATCAAGATGGTTCTGAATTTTCTCAAAAGTTGTTTCAACTTCTGTGAAGATAACCATCACTTCACATAGACATATTGATATAGCATATGATAGTAATAGTTTTCCTAATATGGAATCAACCTTGCATTCCTTGAATGCATCCCACTTGTTTGTGTTGTATTATTTCCTTACTATTGTGTAGGTTTGTTGCTAATCTAAGTTTAATAGTTTTGTGTCGATATTTATAAGTGATAATGATCCATAGTGTTGATTCTTTGTACTGTAATTTATCCAAATTAGATTATCAGTGCTATACTTGCTTTATTAAAAGAAATAGGCTTCTGGGAGAAATTTTTCCCACATACCATACAAAGTGTTTCTCACAGTATGTATTCTCTGATATACTGTGAGAGCTGATCTATCACTGAAAGGTTTCTCACATTGTTTACGCTCATAGGGTTTCTCCCCTATGTGAGTTCTCTGATGTACATGGAGATTTGACTTCTCACAGAATTTTTTTCCATATTTTTTACATTCATAGGATTTCTCCCCTGTGTGTGTTCTCTGACGTACTGTGAAGTCTGACCTATATCCAAGTTTTCCCACATTGGTACATTCATAGGGTTTTCCCCATCTGTGTATTCTCTGATGTAAGATGAGAGAGGATTTGTAGCTGAAGGCTTTCTCACATTCACTACATTCATAAAGTTTCTCTCCTATATCTGTTTTCTGATATGTAGGAAGGTTTGGCTTCTTGCAAAATGCACCAGCATATTTAATGTTACAAACTTTCTTTCCTGTATATTTATAGATGCTGAATGAAACTTGGCTTTTGGCAGAATATCTCCTGATTGTCTCTCCTTTATAAGTTCTCTGAGAGTGAAGAGAGATTCATTGTTGAAACTATTCTCACTCACATTACACTCACTATGTTTTCCCTCCATGAGAACTCTATGGTGTTTAATTAGAACTGACTTCTCCCCAACAGACCTCCCTTGGCAGTCATTAAATTCATAGTGAGTCTCCCTTATATGAGTTCTGTGATGGATAAGAAGGGTTGAATAGTAGAAAAGGTTTTCATATGTTCATTATGCTCACAGGGCTTCTCACATTAGTATGTTCTCTTATGGGTAATGAAGACTGCCTGCTCATGGAAGGCTGCTTCCAAGTTTGAATATTCTGATACTGAAATAGGTCTTCATTTTGACTGATGGCTTTTCCAATTCCATCATATGCAAAAGTTTCCTCTCTGGAATGAGGATTCTTATGCTTTGTACAGAGGAGCAATTTCCCGTGTGCATTAAACTCCTCTGGTTTATTTACAAAAGAGTTTCTATTACTAATAATTAATTTGGAAATATAATTCAAATTCATTCCATATGAGTCACATTTACAAGGTATTGTTCTTGATGAAATAGGGTTTGTGTCCATATAAAATGTTTTTCCTCATGTATTATTAGACAGTGTCTTCCTGTTGAGGAAATCGATTTTCCACTAATGCTGGTCTTGGTTTTCCTGGCTCTTCTCCATCAGGTCATTCACTATGAAGTCTAGGTGGCTCATCTTTGAGACTTCCTCTAACCACAGCTCCTCTCCGTGCTCCAGCTTGAATATCACCACTGGTTTGGTTACACAGTACCCCACTGAGATGAGGTGGCTGTAGTTCTCCAGTATCACATCCCTGTACAAGGTCCTCTAGGCAGGGTCAGATGCTTCCATTCTTCCTGGGTGAAGCCCATGGTCATGTCCCTGAATGACACTGATCCCTGAGTTCTGTGCATTTTCTACTGCTCTAGGAAGCATGTAGAGAACAATGAAGGAAGAAAGTTTGGGATGAATTCCAGATGGAGCACAAGGATCACATATTGCCCTTTCTCAGACTCTTCCTCTTGAGCTTTGGTGCTCTGATGGTGGGTGGGAGTCCTCTTCCTAAGGCCCCCTATTTACTGCACAAGAGCTGCTTTGTTCCTAGGAACCAGAACCTGAGGTTGTTGCAAGGGGGCTCTCCCAGCCTGCTAGGTGGGCAAGGGCTCAACGCAATGCGTCTCTGGGGTACACAGGGTCCTTCCAGACAGGGATGACAGCATGGCTGGGACTCCCTGGGACACCCCTAGGAGTGCCCCATGGTGCCTCACTGCAGACTTTGCAAGCTCCTCTGTGACAGGAGAGAAACCCTATGAATGTAATGATTGTGGAAAATCATTTTCTGTGAAGTCAAAACTTAGAGAACATCAGAGAACATATGCAAGTGAGAAACCTCATAAATGTGATGAATGTGGGAAAACTTTCTACTATAAGTCATCCCTCACACTATATCAGAAAACACACAGGGCAAAAACCCTATGATTGTAATGAATCTGGGAAAACCTTCTACCAGAAATCATCCCTCACAACACATCAGAGAACACACAGTAGGGAGAAAGCCTACGAGTATAATGAAACCTTTCATCAGAATCCTGACTTCCACTAAACATCAGAGAAACAACACTGAGGAGAAACCCTTGTTAACATCCTGAAGGCTCAGAAACTTTTGCCCTCTTGTTAGACTCATTGCATAGCAGCAACAACCCAGTGGGGAAACCCAGTACATATGGGAAACCTTTTGTCCAGGAGTGACATTTTAGTGAACAACAAATAATTGATAGTTTGCAACTCATTCATATTTCAAAGATGTTGCACTGTCAGCCAAAGTTTAAGCTGCATTCTGTATTTGTGAGGGTGTACTGAATGGAACTACATCAGTTTGGAATTTGGGAATTTAAACATTTATCTTCAAGTATTATACCGGAATTTTTGTTACAGATATGACACCGACATTTTTTTTGAAAGTATTCACTTATAGACATGCTGTGGGAAAAGAATCTTTTTAAAAATGTGTTGAATTGAATAATCACTGATACTGATCAAAAATATGACAATTTCCTTCCTTTTGTAGCGTATGTATGAGTATGCTATAAGATATTTTCAGGTTATGTTTGCCTGTTGGAACACAAAATTATAGTAAGAAATATATATGTTTCCTTAATAACTATTATGAAATGTATAAGGTTTCCCGTACTTAATATCTGTGTATTTTTAGTTTTAATGGAAATGTTTATGGAGATAATGTTAGATTGTAAGATGCAATTGTTAGAAATAATAGAGATCCCATGTACCCTTTACCCAGATTTCCCCAATGAAAACACCTTGTAAAAACTGTAGTCTATTATAAGAACAGGTTAATGACATTGATGCAAGCACTGATCATATTCATGTTTTCTTAATTTTACCATACTCATTATGTGTCTGTGTATTTGGTTCTGTACAACTTTATCATGTGTTGGTTTGCGTATCCACCACCATAGTCAAGATACAGAACTGTTCCATTACCTCAAGGATACAGTTGTGTTCCCTTTGTTCCAGATTGCTAAAGCTGCCATTATGCAAAATACCAGAAATGGATTGGCTTTTATAAAGGGGAGTTTACTATGTTACAAATTTACAGTTCTAAGGTCATAAAAGTGTCCACTAAAGCATCAACAAGAGGATACCTTCACTGAAGAAAGGCCTGTGGCATCCAGAACACCCCTGTCAGCTGGGAAGGCATGTAGCTGGCATCTACTGGTCCTTTGCTCTGGGTTGCATTTCAAAATGGCTTTCTCCAAAATGTCTCTGGGATTCTGTGTCTCTTAGCTTCTCTCTCTCCTAGGCATCCTTGCTTGTTCTCCCAAGGCATTTCTTTCTAAGCATCTGGAGGTCCTTTCTTAGCTTTTCTGGGGCAAACCCTGGCCTTTGTCTCTCATCTCAGCATCTCCAAGTGTCTGCTTGTCCTTTGTTCCCAGGTTCTGGTTTCAAAATGGCTTTCTCCAAATGTCTCTGGGCTTCTGTTTCTGTTAGCTTCTCTCAGATCTCTGCTTGGTTCTCCCAGGTGTTTCTCTCTAAGCATCTGGGAATCCTCTCTTAGCTTCTCTGGGAGTAAACTCTAGGCTTCGTCTTTTAGCTTAGCATCTCCAAATGTCCTTCAGTCTCCATCTTACTGATTCTATTGTTTTTTTTTTTTTTATTCTGTTTCATTAATTTCTGCTCTAATCTTTGTTATTTCTTTCTTTCTACTTGCTGTGGGATTAATTTGCTGTTCTTTCTCCAGTTTCTTCAATTCTCCAGTTAAGTCCTTGGTTTTTGCTCTTTCTTCCTTTTTAATGTAGGTATTTAGGGCTATGTATTTCTTTCTCACCACTGCCTTTGCTAAATCCTGTAAGTTTTTTTTTTTTTTTTTTAACATTTCTTATTGAGATATATTCTCATGGCAAAGAGTGACTTTTTTTAATGCAATTTTGTTAAGATATATTCACATAACAGATATTCATCCAAATGTACAATCAGTGGTTCATGGTATCATCATATAGTTATGCATTCATTACCACAATCAATTTTTGAACATTTTCATTACTCAAAAAAAAATACAAATAAGAATAAAAATTAAAAAGAACACCCCAAATACCCTATACCCCTTACACCCCCTTATGATATATATATATATATATATAGTCTTTATTTTCTTACTCATATGTCCATACACAAGATAAAGGGAGCATCAGTTGCAAGGTTTTCACAATTACACAGTCACACTGTAAAAGCTATACAGTTACACAATCATATTCAAGAATCAAGGCTACTGGATTATAGTTCAACAGTTTCAGGTATTTCCTTCTAGCTATTCTAATACACTGAAAACTAAAAAGGGTATCTGTATAATGCATAAGAATAACCTGCAGAATGACCTCTGTACTCTCTTTGAAATCTTTCCACCACTGATACTTGGTCTGAGAAGGCTTTCTCAATCCCTCAATGCCAGGGCAAGTCATCCCCAGGAGTCATGTCCCACAATGCCAGGGAGATTTATTATACCCCTGGGAGTCATATCCCAAATAGGGGGGAGGGCAGTGAGTTTACCTGCAGAGTTGGCTTAGAGAGAGAAGCCATATCTGAGCAACAGAGGAGGTTCTCTGGGGGTGACTCTTAGGCATAAATATAAGTAAGCTTAGCTTCTCCTTTGCAGGAATAAGTTTCATAAGGGCAAGCCCAAGTTTGAGGGCTTGGCCTATTAAATTGGTGGTCCCAAATGCCTGTGAGATTATCAGTAATTCCCCAGGTGGGGAAATTTAATATTTCCGCATTTTCCCCCAGTCCCTCAAGGGGGCTTTGCTAATGCTGTCTTATTCTCTGCCCAAATATATCTGGGATGTATCAGGTCATCACACTAACCTGGACAAACTAACAAGATCTCACTCCCTATTCAAGGTTCCATGTAATTATAATGTTTGAATAAGCTGACCATACAAGTTAAATTAGATTTTGTGCTACAGAAAATATAAATTTTCCCCCAAATAAACATCTCTTCCTTTGGTCTCATACAGAAATTGAAGTTTTAAAACACAGTCAATATCATCCTTTACCCTTTAGTCTTATTTGTTTTAGTCCTAACAAGAGCAGCTTCATTCGTATCTCTAGTTGAAGTCTGATCTCTTTTTCACATTTTTTACAACAGTTGTTGTATGGGGTAATGCTGACTTTCATAACTGCAGAACTATAGCTCTGAATCTCAGGTGTCAGACAGATTTCTGAAATTCCGGGAAATGACCAGATCATACACAAAGAGCTCAGCATCTCAGAATTTAGAAATAACCATAACTACTCAGGAATAGTTGTGGCTATTATAAGAGCTTACAATTTAGGAACACTTACAATAAGCTTTTCCCTGATAATGTATGTTCTCAAATACAATTCTCAGAGTTAGCGCATTATCTTTAGTCCATATCACCCTGTACACACCAGATCTTATCTGCACCCCTAAGTTTTTTTTTAATTCAATTTTATTGAGATTTTTCACATACCATAAAATCATCCAATGTGCACAATCAATTGCCCACAGTACCATCATACAGCTGTGCATCCATTATTCCAGAAAAGAAATAAAAACAATAAAGAAAAGTCAAATCCTCCCGTATCCCTAACCCCATCCACTCCATTATTGACTCATGATATTTGTATAGTACATTTGTTACTGTTGATAAAAGAATGTTAAAATACTACTAACTGTAGTACATAGTTTGCAATAGGTATATTTTTTCTCTATATACCCCTCTATTCTTAACTTCTAGTTATAGTGTCATACATTTGTTCTGGTTCATGAGAGAGATTTCTGATATTTGTACAGTTAATCATGGACATTGTCCACCACAAGATTCATTGTTTCATACATTCCCATATTTTAACCTCCAACTTTCCTTCTGGTGACATAAATGACTCTAAGTTTCCCCTTTCTACCACATTCACACACCATTCAGCACCGTTAGTTATTCTCAAAATAACACACTACCATCACCTCTGTGCATTTCCAAACACTTAAGTTCAACCTAGTTAAACATTCTGTTCATAATATGCAACTGCTCCCCATTCTTTAGCTTCATTCTATATCGTAGTAACTTATATTTCATGTCTATGAGTTTACATATTATAATTAGTTCATATCAGTGAGACCCTGCAATATTTGTCCTTTTGTGTCTGAATTATTTCACTCAATATAGTGCCCTCGAAGTTTCTTCATCATCTTGTTTTTCATTTTTGTTTTTGTTTTTATGAAGACAATTTTATTCACCCAGCATACATTCTATCCTTAATAAACCATTGATGGTTCCCTGCATAATCATGTATTTATCCATTTACCACCATCACCACTATCTGTATAAGTACATCTCCATTTCTTCCACAAAGGAGGAGGAAGAGTCAAAGAAGGTAAATAGAAAAAAGAAAAAGAGAAAGAAAGATAAAAAATGACAACCAAAAAGCAACAAAAGGAAAGATACAGTTGAACTAAAGTACAATAAAAGAGTCAGACAACATCACCAATGCCAAGAGTCCCATACCCCTCCCTAATATCCCCCTCTTATAGGCATTTAGCTTTGGTATATTGCCTTTGTTACATAAAAGGAAACATAGTACAATATTTCTGTTAACTGTAGCCTCTAGTTTTCATTGATTGTGTTTTTTTTCCCAAATACCACCCCATTTTTAACACCTTGCAATGCTGACCTTCATTTGTTCTCCCTCTTGTAAAAACATATTTGTAAATTTTATCACATTTGTTGAGCACTCTAGGTTTCATTGAGTTATACAGCCCCAGTCTTTATCTTTCCTCTTTCCTTCTGGTGTCCCATATGCTCTTAACCTTTTTCTTTCAGCCATACTCACAATCATCTCTGTTCAGTGTACTTACATTGTTGTGCTACCATCACCCAAAATTGTGTTCAAAACCTCTCACTCCTGTCTTTTCCTATCTGTCTGTAGTGCTCCCTTTAGTATTTCTTATAGAGCAGGTATCTTGTTCACAAAGTCTCTCATTTTCTGTTTATCAGAGAATATTTTAAACTCTCCCTCATATTTGAAGGACAGTTTTGCTGGATATAGGATTCTTGGTTGGTGATTTTTCTCTTTCAGTATCTTAAATATATCACTTAACTTCCTTCTTGCCTCCATGGTTTCTACTGAAAAATCTGCACATAGTCTTTTAAAGCTTCCTTTGTATGTGATGGATCACTTTTCTCTTGCTGCTTTCAGGATTCTGTCTTTGTCTTTGACATTTGATAATCTGATTATTAAGTGTTTGGGGTATGCTGCACTTCTTGGATCTGTAATTTCATAAGAGATGGGAAATTTTAATTGATTATTTCCTTTATTATTGCTTCTGCCCCTTTTCCCTTCTCTTCTCTTTCTGGAACACCCATGACATGTACATTCATGCACTTCATGTATTCATTTAATTCCCTGAGACGTTATTCATAATTTTCCATTCTTTCTCCTATCTGTTCTTTGTGTATAGGATTTCAGGTGTCTTGCACTCCAGTTCTTGAGTGTTTTCTTCTGCCTTTGAGGTCTGCTGTTGCATGTCTCCATTGTGTTTTTCATCTCTTGTGTTATGCCTCTCATTTCCATAGATTCTGTCAGTAGTTTTTTCAAACTTTCGTTTTCTACCTTATGTTCACCCAGTGTTTTCTTTATATCCTTCATCCTTTTTGCCATATCTTCCCTGAACTCATTGATTTGGTTTTTGAATTCATTTATATTTCTTTTAAAACCTTTAATTGACTGTTTCATTAAAGTGAAACAATATCTCAACTGTATCTTGGTTGAGGTGTAAGTTTGTTCCTTTGACTGGGCCATATCTCTTCCCTTCCCAGTGTAGTTTGTAGTCTTCTGTTGTCTAGGCATCTTGCTTCCCCAGTTACCTCAATCAGATTTTCCCAGACCAGAATGGGTTCAGGTCTCAGAATGGGGTTATATTCAGTTTCAAGTCTCCCTGAGGGTGTGTCTTAGAAATTGACAGACTTTTCTGTGAGGTCCCTAGCTGCTGTGCTTTTCCTAATCTGCCCAGCAGGTGGCTCCTGTCAGCCTCTTGCTCCCAACTGGTGTAAAGAGGTGTGGCTCCTTTAATTCTTAATTTAGACTGTTTCTGTTTTGACTGTTTTCCCCAGGCCCTGGCGTCTGAGTTCTGAGGGGAGGGCAGGCCCTTGAGCTGTGCCCCACCTCCTTCCTCTTATGGAAGATACACACCCTAGGGAGCTACCTTCTGCATTTCAATAGTTTCTTTGTCCCTCTGATTCTGTCAGCTCTACCCCTGTCTGGGTCAGGGTGCTGTGAACTGAAAATGACTGAGGTTCCACTGAGCCGCTCAGATTGAGGGAGAGAAAAAGGGAAAGAAAGCCCCCTTCAGAGCCAGTCCATGGCCCCCCAATTTTGCCCATTGGTCAGATAGAGCACCTGGTCTTCTGGGCTCCCCCTCCCAGGGTGCAGGTGTTTTCTGGCTCTCTAAGGTCAGTCTGTAAAAGTCTCTGTAGTTTTTTTTCTTTTTTCTAATAATTTTTTTTCCTCTCCATCAGCCCCACCTCCTCTCCACTGGCAGCAACCTCAGGGTAATTTGCTGTTTGTCTGTGTTTGTAGCTTGTGTTCAGGAGTCCACATTTGTTAATTAAAACTCCAGTTGGAGCTAGACTGAGCTTTATTCACTTGCTCCAAGAATGCTGCTTTCTCCTACAGCGAGTTTCTGCAGCTCAGCCTGCCGTTGGGGTGAGGGCTCCTGGCACAGTTCTGCAGTTTTTACTTCCAGATTTTATGCTGCAATCTCAGCCTTTCCACCCAATCCAGGTTGGTGTACAATGTGTGGACAGTCATGGTTGTTCCACAACAGTTGTTCCAGATTATTTACAAGTTGCTCCTGGTTGTTTATTAGTTGTTCCAGGGGACTAATTAAATTCCACACCTCTCTATGCTGCCATCTTAGCCTCTTTTCCTGCATCCCTAAGTTTTGATATATTATATTTTCATTCTCATTTGCCTCGAGATATTAAGTGATTTCTCTTTCAATTTATTCCTTGACCCATTGGTTAAGACTTGTTGTTTAACCTTCATATGTTTGTGAATTTTATGGCCTTCCACCTATTATTGATTTCCAACTTCATTCCATTATGATCTGTGAGACTATTTTGTCTTAATTTCAATGTTTTTAAATTTATTAAGACTTGCTTTGTGACTCAGTATATGGGCACTTGAAAAAATATATATCCTGCTATTGCAGGGTGTACTGTTCTATAAATGTCTGCTATGTCTAGTTCATTTATCTTGCTATTCATAATTTCTGTTTCCTTACTGATACTCTGTCCAAATGTTCTACCCATTGATGACAGCAGTGTATTGAAGTTTCCAACTATTATTAGAGAGCTGTCTACTTCTCCATTCAGTGCTGTGTGCGCCTCATGTATTTTGGTGCACTCTGGCTCAGTGCATGCATATTTCTGATTGTTATATCTTCTTGACGAATTGTCCCTTTTATTAATAATTAGTGCCCTTCTTTGTCTCTTTTAATTGTTTTACACTGGAAGTCTAATTTGTCTGACATTAATATAGCTAACCCAATATTTTCTAGTTGTTGTTTGTGTGAAATACCTTTTCCAACCTTTCACTTTGACCCTATTTTTGTCCATGGGTCTTAAGTAGGTCTCATGTCGAGAGCATATAGATAGGTCCTGTTTTTTAAACTATTCTTCCAGTCTTTGTCTTTTGATTGGGGAGGTTAACCCATTAACATTTAATGTGACTACTAGGCAGTACTTTTGTCTACCATTTTGTCTTTTGGATTTTATTTGCCTTTTGGATTTTGTATGTCCTATTTTATTTTATTTTTATTTTTTTCTCTCTCTTTTTTACCCTTACTGATAGTCTTCATTTCTACACTGTTTTCCAAACCTCTCTCTCCTGTCTTTTCCTATATGCCTTTGTGCTTCCTTTAGAATTTCTTGTAGAACATGTCTCTTGTTCACAAACTCTCTTAGTGTCTGTTGTCTGAAACTGTTTTAAACTTTTTCTCATTTTTGAAGGACAGTTTTGCCAGATATAGAATTCTTGGTTGGCAGTTTTTCTCTTTCAGTATTTTAAATATATTATAGCACTACCTCCTCATCTCCATGGTTTCTGTTGAGAAATCTGTACATTGTCCTCTTGAGCTTTCCTTGTATGTGATGAATCACTTTTCTGTAGCTGCTTTCAGGATTATATCCCCCAGACAAGGACATTTGATAATCTGATTAGTAAGTGTCTTGGAGTAGGTCTATTCATATCTATTCTGTTTGGGGTACCCTGTGCTTTTGGATCTGTAATTTTATGTCTTTCATAAGAGATGATTACTTTTCAGTAATTATTTCCTCCATTACTCTTTCATCTCCTTTTCCCTTCTTTTCTCCTTCTGGGACTCCCATGTCAGGTATATTCACATGCTTCATGCTGTCATTCAATTTCCTGTGACCCTGCTCTTATTTTTCTATTCCTTTTCCTATCTGTTCTTTTGTGTGTAGGATTTCAGATGTTCTATCCTCTAGTTCACTAATCATTTCTTCTGTCTGTTCAATTTTGCTGTTGTAAGTGTCCATTATATTTTTCAATTTTACTGTTGTGCCTTTCATTCACATAAGTTCTGCCATTTGTTTTTTCAAATTTTCAGGTTCTTATGTTTGCCCAATATTGTCTTTATATCCTACATTTCCTTTGCGTTATCGTCCCTCAACTCATTGATTTGATTTTTGAATTTATTTAGCATGCTTGTTTGAACATCTTTAATCAGTTGTTTCCACACCTGTGTCTCATTTGAAGTATTAATTTATTCCTTTGCCTGGGCCATATCTTCATTTTTCTAGTGTGACTCTTTTTTTTTTTTTTTTTTTTTTTTTGGTGTCTAGGCATCTGGTTTCCTTGATTAGTTTATTCTAGTGGTCATTTTCACTCTTTCACCTAGGGTTCCCTTGTTGGTTGACTTTGTTCACTTTCTATTCTTTGGCATTCAGTTCAACTTATTCTAGACCTCTAGCATAGCTTCTGTTTAACTGATCAGAATGTTTCAGCTCTTATTATTCTGGTTCTTGCCCTGTCTATATGTCTCTCTCACTGGCCATTTGTCAGATTAGCTCTGCCCCCCAGTGTTCCCTAAAAACCAGGCACCCAGAGCAACCTGTCCCTGGGGGGGTAGGCACTGGGCCCCACAGCAAGTTCTCTGTGTGTATGGATAAAACATGTCTGCTGGATCCCAGTGGGCTCTGTTTTTTTGTCAGCCAAGAAGCCCTGGGTTTGTTTTAGAGCATTGTTTTAACCACTGGACTGTCCTTATTTCTCAACTTAAACTGGCCATGTTCCTATGCAGAGTGTGCAGATTAGCTCAAGTTGGTCTGGGATAATTCTGGTGTTATTTTGAGAAGTCATACAATTACCATGCACTTTCTGGTCTTCCCAGGAGATGGAACTGTTTGATGACTTAATAGTCCTCAGAAGGTTTTTACCTTCTGGATCTGAGGCTGTGTCTGGCCAGGCAGGCATTAATTATCTCCTGAGTCCAGGCTGAGTCTGACTGGACTGGGCTGAATTTCCTCCTGGAGCTGAGAAGCTGCATCTGATTGGGCAGGGCTGAATTTTCTCTTGTAGCTTAAACTGTTTCTGACCACTTGGGGCTTAATTGCCTCTTGGATCCCAGGCTGTCTGACTAGGTGGGACTGATTTACCTCCTGGAGCCCCTGTCTGACCAGACTGGGCTGAAACTGTGGGATTCTTGTGCCCTTATTTGCTGGGTAAAATCTGACTCAATATGGGGCTATGTCCCCCACTTTCCTTAAGGCAGAGGATTCCCCAGCTACCACAGTTTTCAGCAGTCCCCCAGACAAGGATCAGGCCCCCAGCTACTATTTCACTCATGGGTGGGGGGCTATTTCCCCAACTTTCAGACCATAGCTGGAAATAGTCTCTGCCCACATTTTCTCCAATTCTTCATCCCTCACTGATCTGGGCCTAGAAATGTCCTTCCCATCCCCCTGCTCTCCAAATAGGATCTGTTGCACTGTTGTAACTGATTTTATAGTCTGTGTCCCTAGTGGGAGGTGAGAGGGATCCCGACTGCTGTTTCTTTGCTCCTTCCACACTGTGTGAGACTGAGTGAGGGGGAAGGGAGAGGACCAGCCAATCTGGAATGGAGCTGTCCTTCCTGAAATTTTTCTTTTTCTTCAGTTTGGCATTTTTACTCTACACCATCCTCCAGATTTCTGAACAAGTCAGGGTTATCCCCCTTTTTGCTGAATATCTGGGGAGAAGCTTTCAGTATCTGTTTACATCACCATGTTGATAACGTCACCCCCATCCCATGAGTTTTAATATGTTCTCTTCTTGTTTTCATTTGTTTGAGATATCTACTGATTTCTCTTGCAGTTTCTTCTTTGACCCATTTTTGTTTAAAATCCTGTTGTTTAACTTCCATATGTTGGTTTATTTTCTGGTTTCCATTTTTATTGATTTCCAGCTTCATTCCATTATGATCTGAGAAAGTGCTTTGTATAAGGCCAATCTTTTAAAATTTATTAAGACCTGTTTTTTGCCCAAGCATAGTTCATCTATCATATTATTTAGAGTCTCTGTTTCTTTATTGATTTTGTTTAGATGTGCTATTTATTGGAGAGAATGGTGTATTGAAGTCTCCCAGTATTATGGTAGAGTGATCTATTACTCCTTTCAGATTTGCCAGCATTTGCATCAAGTATGTTTGGGCACCTTTATTAGGAACATAAATATTTATGATTGTTATTTCTTCTTGGTGAATTGCCCCTTTTATTAATATATAGTGTTGTTTTTATCTCATAATATTTTTGCATTTAAATTCTATTTTGTTTGTTATTAGTAAAGCTACCCCAGCTTTTTTTGGTTACTGTTTGCATGGAATATCTTCTTCTATCCTTTCTCTTTCAACCTATTTGTCTTTTTCTGTCTAAAATGAGTCTCTTATAAACAGCATATAGATGAATTGTATTGTTAATCCATTTTGTCAATCACCCATTCAAAATTATTACTGTAAAGGTAGTTCTTACTTCAACCAACTCATCTTTTGGTTATTTGTCAGATCTACTTTTTTTCTCTTTTTATCCTTTTAGATACTGTGCCAGTTTGGATATATTATGTCCCCCAGAGAAAGCCATGTTCTGTAATGCAGTTGTGGAGGCAGAAATATTAGCCTTTATTAGGTTGGGACCTTTTGTTTGAGTTTTCCATGGAAATGTGACTCACCCAACTGTGGATGTAACTGATTGAATTATTTCCATGGAGGTGTGGCCCTGCCCATTCAGTGTGGGTCTTGATTAGTTTACTGGAGTCCTTTAAAATGAGCCACACAGGCCCAGATGCTTGCTGATGCTGACTCTTGGAGACACTTGGAGATGCAGACAAGAAGGACATTTGGAGATGTTAAGATAAGAGATGCTAGCCCAGAGCTTGCCCCGGGATATGCTAAGACAGGACCCCCAGGCACTTAGTGAGAAACATCCTGGGAGAAAGAACCAAGAATGCATAGGATCTGACATTTTGGAGAATGCCATTTTTGGACTGCAACCTGGAAGCAAGTAGATGCCAGCCACATGCTTTCCCAGCTGACAGAGTTGTTCCAGACACCAACAGTCTTTCTTCAGTGAAGGTGGTCTCTTGTTGATGCTTTAGTATGAACACCTTTATGGCTGTAGAACTGTAAATTTGTAACCAAATAAACCCACTTTATAAAAGCCAATCCATTTCTGGTATTTTGCATAATGGCAGCATTAGCAAACTGGAACAGATATCCTTACTATACTCTTCAACTCTGTACTCTCTTCCAGGCCTCTCTCTCCTATCTTTTCTTTTTATCCAGCAGAAGTCCCTTTAGTAGTTCTTGTAGGGCAATCTCTTATTTACAGACTTTGTCAGCTTCTGTTTATCTGTGAATGTTTTGAACTATCAATTTTAAAGGACAGCTTTTCTGGATATAGAATTCTTGGCTGGCAGTTTTTCTCTTTCAGCATCTTAAATATATCATACTACTGCCTCCTCACCTTCATGTTGTCTGATGAGAAGTAAGCACATAGTCTTATTTTGCTTTCCATGGATGTGGTGAATCACTTTTCTCTTGCTGCTTTCAGAATTTTCTCCTCTTTTGATGTTGTTATTAATATGTGTCTTGGATTTATTCTGTTTGGAGTATGCTGGGCTTCTTGGATTTACATTATTTCTTTGAATATTCTTAAATATTCTTCCTGGTCCTTTTCCCTTCTCTTCTCTTCTCCTTCTGGGACACCCATGTTGCATATGTTTGTGCACTTAGTGTTGTCAATCATTTCCCTGAGACCCTGCTCAAATTTTTCCATTTTTTTCTCTCTTTATTCTTCAAGTCTATTCAAATTCAGTTGCCCTGTCTTTGAGCTCAGTGATTCTTTCATATGCCTCTTTGAATGTGCTGTTGTGTGTCTCCAGTATATTTTTAATTTCATACTGTCTTTTATTTCCATGTCTGTTACTTTTCTATGTATTCTTTCAAATTCTTCTTCATGCTCCCCTAGTAGCTTCTTAATGTACTTTATCTCTTTTTGCATATTTTCCTTAATTTCTTTGAATTGATTCAAGAGATTTGTTTGAATAACTTGACTAGTTGTTTCAGGTTATGTGTCTTCTCTGACTTTTTTTATCTGTTCCTTTGAATGGGCCATTTCCTCTTGAGTTTTAGTGTGTCTTGTGAATTTTGCTGATTTTTGTTCATCTGATTATCTTGATGAATCTATTCTGAAGGTCATTTTCTCTGTCTTATCTAGGATTTAGTTGTTGCCTGGGTTTGCATTAGGGCACTGTTTTGAAAGTTTGATCATCAGTATTTTCCAACCAATTCAGGGCCAGATACCTGTGCAGGGGGTGTAGACCAGCTCTGTTGGGCCTGGGATAGAATCTGGAGAGGCTCTGTAAAGTCCTGCAGTTTTCCTCTGCATGTTCCAGCCTGCCAGCAGATGGTTCTTGTCAGTTTCTTAATTGTCCTCAGAAGCTGTTTTCCTCCCAGAGCCCTGCAGTGTCTGAGTGAGGCTGAAACTGTGGGGCTCCTGTGCACTCACTTCACCAGCGAAATTCTGGCTCAGTGTTGGGCTGTGTCCTTCTTTGGATTTGGTGTGGAATGTAACCTCAGCCACCCCAGTCTGTAGCCATCCCGTAGGCAATGATTAGGCTGTCCACAGTTTCCCACAAGGATGGGGGATGGGCACCAGGACCTATAGGTGGAATAACAGTCTTGGTCAACATTTTCTCAGACTCTTGGCCCGTCATTGATCTGGGCCTTGAGATATCCTCCCCTATCCCCCAGATCCCCAACCAGTTGATATGGACAGTTTCTGCCTGGTTTCTTGTGTTTTGGGGGAAGATTCTGTGGTTCTCTCCCTAATTATCCAATTGGAGGCACTTCTTTGCTGTCCTTTTGTATTTGCCATCCCCAGGGGCCTGTATCCTGCTGTAGGTCTGTGGGCTTGGGTCTCTGTGTCTAGATATTGTTGGGAAACTCTCTCACTGTTCTGAGAAGTTTTATTGTCTTTATCACCAATTGGAGGTAGGAGAGACCCTGGATGCTGCTTCTTGTCAGTTCCTAAGCTGTGTAGTATGGAGTGAGGGTGTGGAAAAAGTATCAGCCTATCCAAGACAGAAGATTCCTACCTAATTTTTTTTCTGTCTTCAATTCAGTGTTTGCAGGATCCTTCCCTGATTTTCATCTTCCCCCCGAGTTCTAAACAAGTGAGATTTGTGTCTTTTTTCACTGAATCTCTTGGGAGAGGTTTTCAGTAGCTGTCCTATGTCACCAGGTTGATGATGTCACTATAGTTGTTTATCATCGTCTTCCTCCTGCTTTCTCCTGGGTCCTGTACAGTGTTCTTTTGGCCTTCAGAGCCCCAGAACAGTTGTTTCAGACAGTTTCTGCCTTGTTCACCAGCTACTGCGGGGGAAGGACTGAGTTCTGGAACTCCCTAGTCAGCCATCTTCCCCAGATGTTAATATCAGGCCAACTTGTATTGAGGGAAAAGGCTTTGCTTCCAGTTTCACTTCTTTATTCATACTGACAAAGCCATGTAAATGGCAGTTACACTATAATATGATACATTTAAAGAAGTAAACACCAGTGGGATGGAAACCAATAAAGTGAACCCTCAGTCAGTCTTAGAGGATCAGAAGATGCTTCCAGGAAGGTAGGACAGATAGGTAGTACCACAGGGAAAAGGAGAAGTTATTGGGTCCAGTCAGGAGGGAGAGAATGAGTTAAAGGTTAAAATTACACCAACTGAAGAACAAATGTTCCGAGATATGACAAACTCTATTTCACTCTGCACTGTTCAATCCACAGTTGTTGATATGACATCTAAAATGCTGTCACACTTTACAATTTCTATAGTGAGTTACAATTCCAGACTGTTTTCCTACTAAGCAGGGATCATCAACTCATGGAATGGATTCCCATAAATTGAGCTTTCTTTGGAGACTAGAGAGGGGTTTAGAGAGGGGTTTAGTTAAAAACCTTTTTATGGTTGTTTTTGAAAGAGTATCAGAAGGCTCTGGCCTGGTTAAGTCAAGAGAAATTTAAAAATTCCATTCAATCTCTGTCGTTTCAGATTTCACTTCTTTGGGGAATCCAATCCAAAGATGTGCCTTAGAAGTTGTCAAAGCAGTATTATATAATCTTTCACAAATTTAATATAATCTTTTCATATTTCTTAATGCTGGTATCAGTGATGAGTGAGTTCTTTCCCTGGGTCCTTATTTTACATGATTGTCTCATCCTAGTCTTTTATCATAATCATGTCTAGCAATAAATAACCAAAATATTCATTTTACCACTTTTAGAAATTGAATAATTTATTCTCAATTCTTGGCAAATTTCCAGCATTGTCACCCATTTGAAGGAAGTTGAAGCCCACGATGATTGCAATATGAGTATATATACTTGTAAGGCCCAAAAGCCAACTACTAATCCACACTCCACTTACCTTAACTGAGTCTACCTGACTTTGACTCAGGCCAGTCATGTTCTGTAGGAGCAGTCTTTATCCAGGCAGGTAAACATAAAATGCTCTAAACTAATACTCTGGGATTCAACATAAACTTACTTCTGAATCACCTCTAAAGGTGAACTGCAATTGTGGTTTCTGCTTTCTGATTCAACCATTATGTTTTATTCCATTTCTGCTTATTGAGGTACAGTCTTCTCTATCCATAAATCATTCTGTATTTCCCAATTCTCTTCATAATAGAGCTGTCAAAAAGTAGTTCTTTAAGGAGAGTATCAATAAAGTAGAAAGGGTTGATTGGAGATGAAAAGATGTAAAATGAAATGAGAATTGTCTGCTCTGTAATATGCCATCAACCTAAGCACAATGCTATATAATACACTACAATATTAGACAGTTGGATTGTACATTGGTGTTACTTTCCTCCCCCCACAGAAACTGATGGAGATTCTTCATTAGATGTCCTAGGCCCATTTACTTGGACCTTTCTTCTCAACCTTTGCTTAAGAATTAGCTTAAAGTTCAGTTTATGTAGAGCTCTCAAAGTTTTGTAACCTGATTTTATTGTGAAATTCAGCATACATACACGTACAAAGTACATTAAAACATACACTTCAACAAATTATTATAAAATGAACATTTTATTTGTACCATGCAGATTATAAATATAATATTACCAGCACCTAGGAGTCTTCCACATGCCCCTTTTTGACTTTAGATCCATTCATTCTTCCATGCTTCATCCTGATTCTTTTACCATTACTTCTTGGCTTTTCTTTATAGTTTTTTCACCTACATAGGGACTCATTATCAACCAATTCCAGCTGACAGAAGATAAAAGAGGATGTGGAAAGGGCACACCTTAGTCCTGGAATGGTTTCTATCACTTATAGAACTCAGTCACATTGCATGTTTTACTGTAAGGACCACAGGAGTAACTATAAGCCAGGAGGAAGAGATGAACAGCTAGCAGTCTGCAACCCAGGGCTAAAAATATTGGTATTTATGAATTTTTAATTTGGAACAAGCCACTTAACAGGTCTGAGCATCAGCTTCATCTTCTATTTAATGGAGACCAGAATTCCCCTCCCTCATTTACCTGACAGATTTTCCCTGAGGAACAGATGAACTGACAAATTTGGCAATGCTAAGAAAATTGCATTTCTCTTCCTCAGAGCAAATGTAATTCCAGTACATTTCTCTATTTTTATATTAGAAGTGGAACAATTCAACCTTATGACAGAAACTTTAAACTCTATGGGTACTCCCACCAGCCATCCCATTCACTGAGGAAGATGGAAGTGTCTGCCCTCAGAATGTAAAACTTTACCACACAGATCATGCAGTGGTTTAAAGCTATATGTATCACAGACAGACATCTTCTTAAACCTTTGTAAGTAGGACCTTTTATGAGGTTACTTCAGTTAAGGTGTGTGTCCCACCTTAACTAGGATGAGTCTTAATCCTATTACTGGAATCCTTTGTAAAAGAATGAAATTCAGGCAGAGAAAGCAACAAAACCCAGAAGAGAAAGGAGAGACCAGTGGATACCACTATGTTCTTAGCCATGCAGCAAAGGAGCCAAAAATTGCTGGCAGCTAATCTTTGGGGGAAAAAACTTAACCCCTTGATGAAGCTTTGATTTGGAAATTTTCCCAGCCTCAAAATTGTGAGTGAATAAATTCCCATTGTTTAACCCAACCCATTTAATGGTATTTGCTTTGAGCAGCCTAGAAAACCAAAACAGTGTGATTTTAATGTTTAAAGGTATATATTTTCATACAACATAGACCCTGCATGTAAATCAACTACTTCATCTAGTACTCAGTTGAAATAACAGTGAAAGTTCCCATTGCTAGGAGGAAAAGTGAGTGTGTCAGGCTTAATGAGAAATGCCATGTCAGTATCCATTACATTATGCTGATTTAATCATTTTCATGGGGTGATTTCAATCATAAGGGGCTGGCTTTAGAATCAGATCCATGTGCAGGATGTAACTACTGTGTTACACTATAAAAACTACCTTTATATCATTGTCCCTCCCTGGACTATGAGTGCTTAAGGGAACTATGCCTTATTTATGTGTGTCACATATAGCACATTGCCTGGAGCTTAGTGGGGATAAAATGTGTGTTCTTGTTTGCTTGTTTGGTTGCTTCTTTTATATAAACAATTTATGATTCAAGCAACAATGATTTCCTCTTCTTGGATTCAGCAGTACTTCCTGCTCAGCCCTGTGACTCTAGAACTCACTCTACCTAACCAGGAATCTACCTGAATATGCTTGCAAATTTTAAAAAGCAATTGATCTTGGGCAGTGGCCTCATAAAATACAGTATTTGAAGACAGTGTTTACATACATGTGTGCATGTGTGGAACAGGGAAGTACAAAGATGTTGGAATGGAGAATGAGCTTAAATAAGGTTGGGTGTTGAGGAAGTAATGGGTTGTATAACTGAAAAGCTCTTTTCCACTTGACTTTCATCAGTCCTCAACTGCAGTGTACACTGATAGTGCTTGTTCCAAACCTAATCCTGAACAAGAGCAGCAACACTTTCTTCCCCAGGGAACAATCAGGAGAGAGAGAAGAGATGGCTGAGAACATGATGTGGAATGATGTTCTTTACTTCACAATAGCCTGATGTAAATTCCCCCTGTGTAGAAACACTTTTTTTTATATTTTTTTATTGTGAAATATAACATGTATACAGAAAAGTGATAACTTTCAATGTATGTAAAAACATTTTCTGATGTCAGGCAGACTAGGAACCAAATTCTGCCTTTGTTTCACACTAGCTGCATGAACTATAGTCCCTGAAATGACTATACTTCTGTGATATCATCTGCAAAACAGAAACAATAGAGAACATAAGAAGTTTCTGGGAGGAGTAGATAGGAGAAACAAAGAGAGTACCCCAGCACAGTGCCTGTTATAAAGAAATGAATCTAAATGTGCACAACTTTCACAGCTCCCAGAGGGTGAGGATCCCCTCATCACTTCAAAACATGCACTTGGCCTAAGAGTGACTGGTGCTCTACATTCGCAATCTGCAGAATTTTCCTCTTCTTGTTGTTATATTATTTTTTATTGTAAGAAAATAAGCTTCACTGGAAAAATAAGATCATAATATGATTCCTTGATATCTAACTGCCTAATTTTCTTTTTTAATATGACTTTATGCTTAGAGAAATTTTACGTTAACCAAATTCAGGAAGTGATTAGAAATCTTTCTTCCTTAACCAGGAAGTACCATTTTTATTATCACACAGAAAGTACAGGTTTCTATCCTGATTTAGAAACATCATCTTCCCACTACAGAGGCATAGGGAAATCACATGATTTAACTATTTAACTCTCAGCTGTGACAACTTCAGTAGAATTATACTTTCTTTCATCAATCCTTTTATCATTTTTTAGCATAACACAAAGCAGCAAGAGCCACAAAGGATAACTCTATACTGCCAATGTAAAACACCCTAACTTTATTCCTCTGACATATCCAGTCCCTCCCTTCAAATATATACATGATGCTTACTTAAATTAGCTAACTAAAAAGCTATAAGCTAAGTTGCTGCTACTAAAACTTTTCCCCACTTAATGTTTACAAACTGTTTTTATGAGTTTTTTTTCCTTTGTTTCCTAAGTAATATGAAATTATGGAGCCTCGCTTTAAAGAAAGTTGTTTTTTTCTCAAATTGAAACAGATTTCACATGTATTTCAAGGCTCTTCATATAAGGGATTAGTGACTAGATTTAACCCACTCCCTTTGCCACGTTAAATAGTCACAAAATTCGTAACAGTGCAATGTAACTCTGTGATCTCAACAAAAGTTCCAAAATTAGCACAGATATTTATTCATAAAGGTGCTTTTTTCAGTAAGGTAAACAATTTTCTAAAAGGGGGCAGTAAGAAAAAAAACACTAAGAAAACTCAAAACAAGTTCAACTTTTAAATATAAATACAAATTAAATGAAAATCAAGTATGCTGATAATCTAAAATATTAGTCTATTCTATCCCAGAAAATACATTATTACAATTTGATTTATTCACCAAATATTTCTCTCAAATTATATTGCTCTCCTGGTTGTAATTTGAGTTAACACTTAAAATCCCTGTGTGGGTACACAATGAAAGCCAACAAACACAAGTGTGATTAAGGTGTACTCAGGACCTCCAGCCCTCTGGGTTTAACCTTTCTTATCCTACCCAGAATATTCCACAATATTTCTAAAGGTTACCATAAGTGAGAAGGTAGGGCTGGGTAAGGGGTTTCATTTTCCCATCTTTTTTTTCTCAGTTCTGTCCTCATAACTTGTATTTCATTTACCATTCAATATTTTATTTCCTGAATGCCGTCCTCTCTCTATCCAGTTCCTCACAGAAATGACCACAACTTTTTCTTCTTCATTCTCCAAAAACTACTAACATATGGTCATTGCACATTACAGTATTCTAGCACACAGAATACAAAATCAGATGGAAATTCTGTCTGTGAACCTCTTTCACATTTTCTCACCCAAGGAACTCTTATTATTGATCACATGTCTCTCTGGATCCTGGCCTAATGATTTGCTGAGAGTCCCCCTTCTATCCCACATTCCCTATTCTCTGAATTACAAGCACATACAAACATTCCAAATTTACTTTATTTTTGCATATAAAGTCAGCTTTCTGTTTGAGGCAGTCCTCTCCCAAATACACTAATGCAGCAAGCTTATGATGTCTCAATAAAAACAATCATTAAAATTTCTAGTAAACAAAAAAGGAATATTCCCCTGATCCTCCTAGAATAAAACACAGTGAACTTTCAAAATTAACATATTTTCTCATATTTCATGTTTATTGCAAGAAAAATAATAAAACAAAGTAGATACAGAGTTGCCTATCCAGGCAATAAATATCTATTGGCAACCCATTATGCACTAGTTTGATATACACACTGTCAACCCAGTGTGATGTTATTCAGTCATTTGCAGAACTATTCATCTTTTTCCAGGATGAAAAAAAGAGAGAAAACAGTGACATAGGAAAAAAAAACATGGTCATAATACATTATTTCCTTAATGTTATTCTGCAATAGGAATAAAAATGGTGAAAAGGAAAATAAATTGTGCAGTGAAAAATGAAAGAAGACCAATTTAAAAAGACTGGAAATAATTATGGAGAAAATACTCCAATTCCATTCACTGTGGTAAGAAAGATATAGGATACAAATGCTGCCACCAAATACACTGTAAAATCAATGAAATTCCCTGTCCTTTACCAACTGCACAGGAGATTCTGTTTCTGATCAACACTTTCTCCTACTCAGGGTTTTTCTCAGGGCAAGTTTAACACCTTTGTTCCTCAAGCTACAGACTATGGGGCTCATCAAGGGGACCACACTGGTATAAAAGACAGAAGAGATATTTCTTCAACCAAAGACTCAGAAGAAGATGGTTTCAGATACATAAATAAACCTGTTCCAAAGATCAGAGAAACAATTATGTGGGAACTGCCATTGCTGAAGGTTTTGAAACTGCCCACAGTGGAATTCATCTGGAGGATGCTGTAGAGAATGAAACCATAAGAGATAAAAGTGGTTAAGACTGGGCACAATGAAGTCAATGCCCAATACAATGAAGACCACCAGCTCACCAGCATAGATGCTTGTGCAGGAGAGCTAGTGTACAGGGAGAACATCAGAAATAATGGTTGATGCTGTTGGCATCACAAAAGGTCCATCTGAGAATGCATCCATTGTTGGCCATAGCACCAGAACATGCCATGAATTATAACCCAAACCTAAGGTTGTAGCACACTTTAGGGGCATGGCATTGTTATACAAGAGTGGATTACAGATGGCCACATAGAGATCATAGGTCACTGATGTCAGCATATAGCACTCAGAGATGGCAAACAAAACCAAACAAAAAACACAGAAGAACTGTGTCATGCATTTCTGTTAGGAGATAATATTCTTTGATGAAAAATTGAACATCATTTTGAGTGTAAAAACAGAAGGATAACAGACATCTATGAAGTACATAGGGATGTTGTGCTGATTTGGATGTATTATGTTCCCCAAAGTGCCATGTTCTTTGATGCACACTTGTGGGGGCAGATGTATTAGTGTTGATTAGATTATCATTCTTTGAGTGTTTCCATGAAGATGCAACCCACCCAAATGCAGGTGATAACTCTGATTAGATAATTTCCATGGAGATGTGACCCCGCCCATTCAGTGTGGGTCTTGATTAGTTTACTAGAGCACCATATAAGCTCAGACAGAAGGAACGAGCTTGCTACAGCCAAGAGAGACACTGAGGGGCACATGGGAGCTGGGAGAGGAGCTGCATCTTGCAGAGACATTTTGGAGACAGCCTTTGGAGGCAGTCTTTTGCTCCTAGGAAGCTAGGAGAGGATGGATGCCCCAGGAGCAACTGAGAGTGACATTTTGAAGAGGAGATGCAGCCTAGAGAGGAACATCCTGGGAGAAAGCAATTTTGAAATCAGAACTTAGAGCAGATGCCAGCCACATGCCTTCCCAGCTAAGAGAGGTTTTCCAGACGCCATCAGTCATCCTTCAGTGAAGGTACCTGATTGTTGATGTGTTACTTTGGACTCTTTATGGCCTTAAGACTGTAATTTTGTAACCAAATAAACCCCCTTTATAAAAGCCTATCCATTTCTGGTATTTTGCATTCTGGCAGCATTAGCAAACCAGAGCAGGTGTGAAGGTGGGAGTTTAGCCCAATTAGAATCATCAAGTCCAAGTTTCCCAGCACAGTGAACATATGTGTTGCTAGAAATAGGAAAAACAGGGGGAGTTGGAGATTGCTCTCTCAATCCCACCAGAATAAATTCAGTCATGAAAGAGCCACTCTCAGTAGATATGTCTGGGAGATTTGTGGGATAAAAAAAATAAAAAAATTTACATTAGAGGACAATCCAGATATTCCCACAATATCTCTTCCCACAAGGGTGGTGTATAATCTGGGATTGTTTAAGACTAGCTCAACCCAGACACAATATACCTTTACCACTATCATGATACTGAGTGTCAATGACTTCTTGTTAGAGTCCTAAGCTTAATATAGCCAAGAGCACCAGCAATTTGGCCTACAGACCATAGGCCAGTTATGCCACATAGAATTTTGGCTGCTGTAAAAAACAGTAGAGAATGGTGAAGATGGACCAGACAGAATCATCTCTCATCTCATCCTTTTTTTGTCAACTGAGACCTCCTTTAACCAGGAAAATTGGAGGCTCAAGTGCCAGCTACCTGGATATCTCCTCTAATGCAGATTAGACCCTTTTGGGGTGGGAACCAAAAACAATGTTTCAGGATGCAAACTAAGGACTAAGACTCAAGGTGAGGTTCAGTGGCTGCCCTAAGTAACAGAGAAAAAACAAAACAAAACATATAAATTTACAAGTGTGAAAGTTCCCTCCAAGGGGAGGGAACTTACTCACTGAGGTACAGGAACCTTGAGGGTCCTAAATCTCTGAACATTCTCTGTGACATGCACTCACAGATTTTTCCACCTGATTTACTTGAGTGCCAAGACTTCACAAATGGAAAGAAAGTGACAAATATTAATCCCTAGACTTCCATCTCAGAATGCAGAAGGCATAATATGAGTAAAATTCAGGAACCTACTTGCCTTGAGCCAGAAAACCTCCATGCTTCCTGATGGCTGTTATTCTCAGCTATGGTTCTGACAGGGAAATTTAAAGTTCTGAGGTTAGAGACCAAACAATTTCCAATATGCCATGGAAAATGTTTTGAGCTACAGATTATAATTTCTAATTTTAACCTTGGGTTCTTTCAAGCAGCAAAGATGAAAAAGTAGCATTCTTTATTATTAGCTCATCTACCACCTTATAAGCACCAGAAGATCCAAAGTGAGTTTAATGATACAATGCACTTGGTATTAAAGAGGTGAGATATTTGCTCAGTCTTTTCCCAAGTGAACAGATTCTGTGTATAATAAGGAAGTAATGGGATTGTATTTACACCCTGGACCATTTTTATGTCTTTAGGGACTTATTATTTTCCCTAAGTTTTTACTTAACCTCCCCCATTGCAGAGCTAAATAGAAACTCCCTATCCATAAGTGTCTTGTGTCTGAGGGGAAATCTGTTTGTTGTACTGTTTCTTTTTATAAAAAAAAAAAAAAAAAAACATTTCCCATTGTGAATTCCAACATATACACAGAACAGTGATAACTTTCAAAGCATGGCACAACTAGTAGCTAGAGAGCAAACCTCAAAGAATGTCATGGGCTACAGTTCCACAATTTCAGTTATTTCCCCATTGTGATACACAACCTATACAAAGAAAGTCGATAACTTCCAAAAAATGATTGTTGTATTGTTTCTTACTATGCTTTGATTTGGGGAATACTTGGACAGCTCTGTAAATACACTACAAAGCAGTGGGTTTTATGTTTTAAGTGTGTGGGTTGTATGGTATATGAGCTGTATCTTATGAATTTGTTACCTGAAAATAATTAAAGTAAACTCTTTAAAAAAGGATTAAATAAAAAGGTAAATAGGAAAATATTTGGGGTCAGTTAAACTGTCAATACAATGTATCTAAATGTGTGTAATACAGTTATTTCATTGCTTACAGGAAACCAATGGCTGCTAAATGCCTATTTTGGAAAGAAGAGATGTCTCAAGTCAAATACTTTAGATTTCATATTATCAAACTGCAAAAAGAAATACAGGTTAAACCTAAAGTAAGCAGAAATATTAAATAACAAAGATGACAGCAGAAAGAAATAATATAGGGAAAGGAGAACATTATATAAAGTAATTATTCTAAAAGCTGTGTTTATGAAGGCAAGAGAAGTGTTAAAGCTCTTGCCAGACTGATCAGACAAAAACAAAGACAGAAATTATCAATATCAGAAATTTGAAGACGTTGTTACAGATCCTATGACTTTGAAAGGAAAGTAAGTGAATATTATGAACACATTTATTCCAATAATCCTGTCAACCAAGGAAATGGATAAAATCTTTGAAAGACACAAACTGCCAAAGCTCACTTACAAAAAACTAGATAGCCAGAATGGCTATATATCTGTGAAAGAAATAAAATTTTAAGTTAATAAAAATCTTACAAAGGAAATTTCAGGCTCAGAGAATGTTGCTGTTGAATTGTACCAAATATTTACAGAACAAATAATACAAATTCCACACAAAACATTCAAAACAATAAAGAACAGGACCAACATCACAGTTCTATAAAGCAAGCATTATCCTGACACCAAAAGTAGACAGTGCAGTTACAATAATGGAAAACTGAGACCAATGCCCTTCATGAATGTGTTTAAAAATTATTTTTAAAAAAAGAATAAGCAATACAAAAAAAAAAAAACTTATGAACAAACTTTTAGCAAAGTGAAGACACCAATTTATTTTAAAAAAATACATCATCACAATAAGGTGTAAATCAGAAGGAAAAAAATTGGTTTAATTTCTTAATATCAAGAGGTATTATTGGCCCAATAAAAAAACATCTACAGAACATCTAATGGTAATTTGACACTTAAAGGTGAAAGCCTGATTTCTTTAGGCCAAGTTAAAAAAAGGAAGGATTTCCAGTCCCCAAAATTTGCCATTTTGCCAAAATTAACTGACAGTGCCATCAGGGAAGAAAAAAAAATAAATGGCTTACAGATTGGAAAAGAAGAACTAAAACTATCTCTGTTAGCAAACAACATAATTGTCTATGAAGAAAATCCAAACAAATATTTTAAAAATACTTCTATAAGTAAAGACTATAGCAAAGGTACAGAATATAATGTTAACAGAATGTCTATATATTAGTGAATACATGGAAATTTAAATTTTAAAAAATTAGTACCATTACAAAACCACAAAAACATGAAAACCTTAGGCATAAATCTAATCAAATATGTGCAATATATGTTCATGTATGCAAGATCTACAAAATGTTGAAGAAATCAAGGCAGATGTGTAAATGGGATGATAAATGATACAGGATTTGAAGATTCATTGTCAGGATGTCCATATTGCCTAAACTAATGCATATATTCCCTACAATTACAGTAAATTCACAACAGAATGTTTTAGAAAGCTGCTCCTCAAATTTACATGAAAAGCCAAAGGAAAAAAAATAGTCAAAAAATCTCTGCAAAAAAGCAAATTTTAGACGACTCATACAGCATGATTGCAAGATTTAAAATAATGCTTAAAAACACACACACACAGACAAGGCAGGGTAGTGTTAGCAGTAAGATAGATTAATAGGGAAAAACAGAGTCCAGAAATTAACCCACAGAAATACTGTCAATCAATTTTGACAAAAGTACAAAGATAGTTCATAGGGAAATGGCATGCTTTTAAAACAATGAGACTGGAACAACTGGATATCCATAAGAAGAAAAGGAAGAAGAGGAGGATGAGAGGGAAGATGAACATGTAGAAGAATAAAACAACGAGTAGGAGTAGAAGGAGAAGAAGGAGGAGGAGGAAGAGAATGGGGTGGGAAAGAAGGGGAAGGAGAACAGCAGGAAGAAAGAGAAGGAGCAGAGCAAGAAGAAAAAACACCACCACAACCACCAGCTTCATCCTTACCTCACACCATTGACCAATATTAGTCATGGACCAGTGGAATAAATTTGAAAGTACAGAAATAAACCCTCATGTCTATGGCCAAATGATTTTTGACATGAGTGCCTAGGCCACTCAATGAGGAAAAAAATAGTTTCTTCAACACATAGTGCTGGGAAAAGTGGATATCCATATGCAAAAGAATGAAGGAATTCCCCTACATTAACATTAACCCAAAATGGATCACAGACCTAAAATGTAAAAACCAAAACCATACAGCTCCTAGAAGAAAACATAGGGAAGGCTCTTCAGCACCTTCCATAAATAAAACCATTAGGCAATGGTTTCTTAGACTTTGCACCCAAAGCATGAGCCACAAAAGAAAAACAAATACAGATATATGAGACATCATCAAAATTAGGACCTTTTGTGCATCAAAGGATTTTATCATGAATGTAAAATGATAACCTACAGGATGGGAGGAAATGTTTGGAAACTACATATCAGATAATGGTTAAATATGCAAAATATAAAAAGAAATCCTACAACTGAACAATAAAAGACAACCCAATGAAAAATTGATCAAAAGACTTGAATAGATGATTCTCCAAAGAAGATATACAAATTACCAACAAGCACATTAAAAGATGCTTAATATCATTAGCCATTAAGGAAATGCAAATAAAAACCACAACGAGATAACATATCACAGCCACTTTTAAAAAGGCTACTATTACAAAAATGGAAAATATGTGGTGGAGAACATGTGGAGACAGAGGGACACTCCTTCACTGTTAATGGGAATGTAAAATCCTGCAGCTGTGTAGGAACCAATATGACAATTCCTCAGAAAGTTAAGTATAGAATTACCATATAATCCAGCAGTCTGAATTCTAGGTATATACCCCAAAGAATTGAAGCAATGACTCAAACAGATAATTGAACAGATACATTATTATTCACAATAGCAAAAGGATAGAAATAACTCTTGTTTCTATAAACAGATGAATGGATAAACAAAATGTGGCATATGTATACAAATGGAATATTATTCAGCTGTAAAAAGAAATGATGTTCTGATATGTGAAATCATATCAGATGATATGATCTTAAAGAATTCTTAAAAATTGTGGATGAATCTTAAAGATATGTTAAGTGAAAAAAGCAGATACAAAAGAACAAGTATTGTATAATTCTACTGATGTTAAGTAATTTTAAGCAAATTCATAGATTCAGAAACTAGAATACAGGTTACTGGGGCTAAGGTGGGGGTAGAGAATGAGGAGTTAATGCTCAAGTGGTACAGAGCTTCTGTTTGGGATGAAGGAAATTTATGATATTGGATGGTGGTGGTGGCAACACCACATTGTGAATGTAATTAACACCACAGAATTGTATATTTCAAAATTATTAAAATAAGAAACTTTAGGTTGTATGTAGTTTACTGGAATAAAAAAATTAAAACCATAGGGCTGCACAAGTCAAACAATCAATTTTCATTTACACTATGGACTATATTTAATAATATAATTATAATAATATGGTTTTATTAATAATAACAAAGGTGCCAAACTAATGCAAAGTGTTAATAATGGGGAAGGGGTATTGATGAGAACTCCAAACTTCCTGCATGCTTTTGCTGAAAACCTACAACTTCTATAATTTTATATATGTATGCATATGTATATGTATATATCTACTTAATAGCTTACATATGCATAAATTGGGAATAGATCAAAATGTAAAACTTAAATCTAAAGGGAAACTAGAAGAGAACCAAAGGGAAAATTTGGTGACACAGAGTTAAGTAAAGATTCCTAAAATAAGATAAGAAAGCATATCCATAGGGAAAAAAATGTTACTTGTACATTATCAAAATTAAAGGTAATTCTTCTGAGAAAGATAATATTTAAAAGAAAGAAAATACAAACCACAGACTCGAAGACAATGTCTGAAATTGTATAAATAACTTGTATTCAGAATATATAATTAATATTTAAAACTGGACAAAAAGAAAACAACCCAATAAATGAGAGAAATATATAGACTGACCCTTCACCAAAAAGGATATAGAATCACAAATAAACACATGAAAAGATGCACAGCATTATTTTTCATTAGGGACATTCAAATAAAACCACAATGAGATGCCATTACAAACCTATTAGAATCGCTAAAATTTTAAAACTACAATAAAACTGACTATACTTAGTGCTGGTAAAGATGTGGAGCAACCGGAATTCTCATGTATTACCAGTGAGAATGCAAAATGGTACAGCCAGCTGGGAAAACAATTTAGCAGTTTCTTATAAAGCTGTTCCACTCCTAAGATAATTACTAGAATAAATTAAGCTTTATATTCACATAAAAACTAATTTTTTTTCTGTATTTGATTTATCATTCTTTGGCCAATTAATGGATAAACTCCAGTACTTCCACATAATAAGTCCTACACAGAAATGTAGCAGATGAATCATGAACACCTTTAACAACATGGATTAATCTCAAATTCATTATGCTAAGAGAAATAAAACAAGCCAAGATTAACTATATACTTTATGCTTCAATTTACATGACACTCTGGAAAAGGAAAACTATAGCGATAGATATCAGATCACCGGCTTCCAATGTCTGGGGGTGGAAAAAGCAGCATGGGGAATATCTTGAATTTGTTGATGACTTCTCTAGTGCATGTGTTTGACAAAACTTACAGAAATCTACCTTACAATCTATTTAAATTGTATCTTAATAAAAGAAAATTTAAATACATACAATGAATTTCCACTTCACATCTCACATCTAGAAGAAATTAGCTAAAATTAGAATGACTGATAGCACAAAACTATTGGTGAAGATGTGAAAAAATTCAACTTATCTATATTAATGGTGGGAATGTAGAATAGTACATCTGAGAAAGGGTTTAGAAGTTTCTTTATAGTTAAACAAATGCTTAACTTATGATGTCACAATTCAACATCTGGGTATTTCCCAAGGAAAATGAAAACATCAAACTCCAAAAAATGACTTGTACATTCTATGAATTCCTTCTCAGTGGGATCCGGAACCTGGAGGAAGTCTCTGTTCCAATAGGAGCCCAGCTTAGTCCAGTGAGCTGGTAACACTGAGACACAACAAAACGGAACCTCAAAAATACCATGACAAATGAATGAAGTGAAACACAAAGCACCTATTTTATGATTCCATTTGATGAAGTACTAGAACAAGCAAAAATGAAAAAAATTTGTCAATGTTCTCTGAAGTGTAGATAGTGAGGATTGATTCCAAAAAGACAGGAAGAAACTTTTGGTATGATAGAAAGATTCCATGTCATGATCTTGGTCAAAACAGGATGGGTATATACTTAAAAAGCATTAAAAAAATAAAAATAAAAAAAGCTATCAAGCAGTATACTTAAGAGTTGTAAATTGTATTAATAGGTAAATTATACCTCAAAAATAAAAATTTAAACTTGAAACTTATGAAGCTTAATATTTTGAACTACTGATCAAAAGATCCATTGAAAAATATTATGAAAAACTACTGTGTTTCTTTTTGGAAACCCATCTCTACACCCTATCATGCCAATATTAAAGGCATGAATCAGTAGTTTTATGTAGCATAGGACAGATGTTTTCATATAAGGAATTCTGACTTTTATTAAATTGTTTTCTACAACATAGAGAAAGCCAGTGAATCAGAGGTAAACACATAGTGGAGATTCAGAAAAGAATCTGCAGACAATCATCTCTTCCAATCTTAGCTTATTACCCAAAAAGGCCACTAATTTTTACCATGAGCTTGTGTTTCTATCCATAATAGTAATGGCCAAGCTTCAATCTTTATGCTTCATTTAATGTCATGATATATTTTAAGGACACTTTATGGCTATAAAATTAATAGGAGCTAAAGGGCTGAAAAGTGTCTCCCAGGGCTGACACTGTGTGTGTCACCTAAGAGTTTGCTATAACCTTAGCCAGGAGATTTTATTAGTTAGGCATACTTTAAAATAGATATAATTACATTTTTTAAAAAACAGCTGATTTTTATAAGAATAGTTTATATTTTTTAAATAAAAGAAACATTAATAATTGACTCAGACTAAACATTGGTGTGAGAGAAGGGAGAGACTCCCCAAATTTTGAGGGTCATCTCTGGATAGACACCATTTCTGATGGTTGCATGACTCCTGACTGTAAAGTGCCCAGAACACTAAAATGTTCCCACTGTTATTTTGTTAAGTGCACTGTTCAAATGAACTTGTTAGAGTATTAGTGTCAGAGTCTTATCTTTAATGTAGATTGAGCCAATGGGTAAAGTGGTCCCTGGGAAATGTCACCCAAAGCCCCAAATATGACAACTGAGACAATAAGGATGGACAGACTTCCCCCTTTTTCTGTTGACTGATGAAATCTAAGTCGAGAACCAGCAATTGCCTGCAGACTGGCTTTTGGAAATCATCAATCTAATTTCTCTGTGTTCCAGAATCCTTATAGGTAACATGAACATATAGAATAACAAACTTCTTTTAGAAACTTCACTAGTCTTGAAACAGACACAAATGAGACCAGAGAATAATATGATTATCTTTTCAGTGGCTTACTAAATGCTTGAGCACTCCAGTAAATCTCTGGGTTCAATAGATCTTTGGGGACTTGTGTGTGCATGAGTGTGTATGTATTTCTAATGAGGTCCCAAAGCTTGGAAAACCTCAATTAAGGTCCCACATCATGTCATTCTCTTGATTTTAAAATTGGGGAAGACAATACCGTGATCTCCTTCAAGGTCCAGAGAGTTTGTAGTATTAGATGCATTCTAATATTTTACTTTTATCTAACCAAATAATTCAACCCTTGAAATATATGTATGCACTAGGCTGCAGG
>NC_051312.1:142284091-142295673 GCF_015220235.1 Choloepus didactylus | reverse complement strand
CAGAAGCAGAAGAAAAATAGCTGAGCCATGCATCCTGCAAAGGAGATGATGTTCCTCTCTGAATTAAAGCTCATGAGCATTTTGGGGGGTAAAGACAAATGAATAGCAGAGATCAATGAAGGACAGATTGAAGAGGAAAAAGTATATGGGGGTGTGAAGGTGGGAATTCAGGCAAATAAGGTTAATTAAAATTAAATTCCCCACCACAGTGACCACATAGTTCACCAAGAACAGAAAAAGCAGCAGCAACTGGAGATCAGGTTTGTCTGTTAATCCCATAAGGATAAATTCAGTCACTGAAGAAACATTTTCCACAGCCATTCACTTCAAGGGCATGAACTGTAGGAATAGCAGGAAATGTGAGTTTAGTGATGTACTCTCAGTCTTTGCAGAGGGAGATCTGGATCTGCTGGGCTACAAGATCAGGGTTGTCTTATGAAGCACAGCAAGGCACCCAGGTACCTGACATCCTGAGGGGATTTCCCAGGCCTGAGAGTCCACATTGTCATTCCCTCTTCTCTCTTTCCCCCTCTGTTTCTGAATCACTGTTCAGGGAAGAGTGCTGGTAGATCTCCTAAAGCCTCAGCACTTCCTCCCTCTAACCCAGGCTTCTCCCAGTCTCTCATGAAGGTCTGATGTGCTCCCCTAGAATCCTTGACTTACGTAGCTATGGGTTTTGAAGGATATTAGTAAGTCAAAGACTCCTTTGCCTGGAGACCTCACTGAAGCTGGGCCTAAAGGATCTTTCATCTCCACTGTCTTGAGGCTGACAAAGTCTCTGACAATGAAGGAGGCAATAGGTGTCAGCACTGTTCGCTGTCTTCAACATACTAGAAGAGGTATTTTAGGGGAAGAGGCTTTAATTTCTACTTTTGAATTTGTCCTTTTCACTTGCAAAATGGAAACTGACAGTCTTATATGAACCTAGCTTCAGTGGAAATGAACTTCATGTCCTATTTTTTCTAGGGAAATTCATCAGAAGTTCAGAGTATTAACCTCTCCCACATGATTCCCACAAAGGTGAATGAGCCTCTTGAGGGTAGAAATTACTGAGCCTGTGTTTATATCCTGTATCATAGGGCAGGATCTCCTGGGAGTCAGTGCTTTACTCAGCTTATATTTCAAGTGAAGAATTCCTAATTCCCAGTGCAAAGGACTCATGCCCCCTTCGTCTCTCCCCTGTGTCCCCTAGATGCTATGCACAGCTCTGAAGAAGGTCCTGGGGCATAGTCATGTACCATTTGTAGTACTTTCCTACAAGTTGCAGGGATTAAGTAAATAAATTAGATCATGGTTTTAACACCATATATGCTTGTGGATTTCCACTCAATAAAATGATGTAATGAAGTTTTTAAACAGACTGAGTTTAATGCACACTTCACTCCCTAAATGTGAGATTTTAGATGAGTTTTGGAACTCCTCTGAACCTTTCATTCCTATCTACAAAATGAGACCAAAAAAGAACTGTCTTGTAGGGTTGTTATGGGTATTAAATGAGTTAATTAATGGAAAGTATTTGGACCAGGCCTGGCAAATGAAAAGAACTTGATAAATCTTAGCACCCCTTTCCATTCTCCTCTGCCATGAATCTGCATGCATTTTGGACTTGAAAATTCATTGTTGTGGTGAACTGTCTATATATTTTATGATACACAGCATCCCTGGCCCCTACCCATCAGATACCAATACTCTGCCCCACACCCCCTTCTCCTCCTAATCATTAAGGCATTTAAAAGAGAATAAACTATACATGACATACTGTTAGGCACAGATTACTAAGATAGAACACCGAAATCATAGGATGCCAAAAAGCACTCTTTAAATGTTTCAATTGGATATTATCAAAATGAAAACATTTTCCTCTGAGAAAGACAATATTAAAAGAATGAAAAGACAAGCCACAGAATGCGAGATAATATGTGCCAATCATCTATCTGGTAAAGAATTAGTATCCATAAAATATAAAGAACATTTAAAACTCAAGAGTGAAAAAAAAAAAAAATGAATAGCCCAGTAAGTAAATAAGCAAACAATGTGAATACTTTGCCAACAAAGATATGTGGAAGGAGGCAGAAAATAAACAAATGCTCAACATCATTATTTGTTAGGGAAATGCAAATTGAAACCTCAATGAGGTCTCATTACAAATCTATAAGAATGAGCAAAATTAGAAAAAAATAAAATGGAATATACCTAGTGCTGGTAAGAATGTGAGCAACTGGCATCCTCATACATTACTGGTGGGAATGCAATTTAATATGACTTGTCTGTAAAACTGTTCGGTAGTTTCTTTTAAAGTTCCAATCCAAAGTACTTACAAATATTTTAGTTCACACAAAAACTGTACTTATTTTTATTTTGCTTAATTATTCTTCAACTGTTTAAAGGGTAAACTATAGTACTTCCATAAAATGAAACATACACAACAATAAAGAGGAATGAATTACCAATATAGATAACAATGTGGCTGAATCTCATGTTCATTTTGCTAAGAGAAATAAGTCAGAATACTAGACTACATTCTTTCTTTTTCTTTTGTCTCTCTACCTTTTTTGACTCTTCCTCTTTCTTTGTGGAAGAAAGGGAAACATCCTTATTTAGACAGAAGTGGTGGTGTTGATTACATAAATACATACTATACCGGGAACCATCGATTGTTTACTTAGGATGGAATGTATGGTTTGTGAATAAAACCATCTTTAAAAAAACAGCCTGATGGATGAAACTTGAGGACATTATATCGAGTGAAATAAGTCAAACACAAAAGAACAAATATTGTATGATCTCACTGATAGGAAATAATTATAACATGTAAACTCATAGACATGAAATATAGGTTACCAGGATATAGCATGAGGCTAAAGAATGGGGAGCAGTTGCTTAATATGAGCAGAATGTTTAACTAGGTTGAATTTAAGCATTTGGAAATGGACAGAGGTGACTTTAGCACATTATTTTGAGAATAACTAACAGTGCTGTGCGAATGTGGTGGAAAGAGGAAGTTTAAGTTCATGTTTGTCACCAGAAGGAAAGTTGGTGGTTAAAACATTGTAATGTATAACACACTGAATCTTGTGGTGGACAATGTCTGTGATTAACTGTACAAATATTAGAAATTTCTTTCATGAACCATAACAAATGTATGACACTGTAACTAGAAGTTAATAATAGAAGGGTAGATAGGGAAAAATGTACCTATTGCAAACTATGTACTACATTTAGTAATATTTTAACATTCTTTCGTCAACAGTAACAAATGTACTATACCAATACTATGAGTCAATAATGGAGGGGAAGTGGTTAGGGGAATGGGAGGATTTGAATTTTCTTTTTCTTTTCTTTCTTTCTGGAGTAATGAAAATGTTCTTAAAATTGAAAAAAAAATTGTGATGAAACACAACTATATAATGGTACCATGAACAACTGATGTACACTTTGGATGATTTGTATGGTATGTGAATAATCTCAATAAAATTGAATTAAATACACACATATATACACACACATATCTATATATATACAATGTATATGTATAGATATTTCAGTGATTTTTAATTAGATTCACAATGTTGTGCTACCACCATCAAATCAAAGTGATTTTATTACTGATTCAATTTCTTACTGTTATTGGCCTTTTGAGGTTATTCTTTTTTTTTTTCAATTGCAATTTTATTGCGATATAGTTCACATACCATACAATCATCCAAAGTGTACAATCAATTGTTCATAGTATCCTCACATAGTTGTGCATTCGTCACCACACTGAATTTTTTGAACATTTTCATTACTCCAAAAAATAAGAATAAGAATTAAAATAAAAATATTAGTAAAAAAGAACATCTCAAACCCCTCATATTCCTCCCCCCATTATTCATTTACTGTTTGTTCCTACTTTTCTCTACTCATTTGTCCACCACCGAATAAAAGGAGTGTGAGCCTCAAGATTTTCACCAATCACACAGTCACTCAGTATAAACTATATAATTATATGATCACCTTCAAGAATCAGGATACTGGACTGCCAGTTCAACAGTCTCAGGTATTTCCTTCTAGCTATTCTAGTACACTGAAAACTAAAAAGGGATTATCTGTATAATGCCATAGGAATAACCTACAGAATGACCTCTCAACTCCATTGGAGATCTCTCAGCCGCTGAAACTTTATATTGCTTCAATTCTCTTTCACCTTTTGGTCAGGAAGGCTTTCTCAATCCCATGATTCCAGGTCAAGGCTCATACCCCAGGAGTCATGGCCCACATTGCCAGGGAGATTTTACACCCCTGGAGTCATATCCATGTAGGGGGGAGAACAGTGATTTTACCTTCCAATGTGGGCTTAGAGAGAGACAGGTCACACTCTGAGCATAAAAGAGGATCTCTGGGGGAGACTCCTTAGGCACAATAATAATAGGCTTAGCTTCTCCTGTACAGTAAACAGAGCTTCATAAGGGAAGTCCCAAAATTGAAGTCTTGGCCTACTACAATGGCAGTCCCCATGCGTGAGAGAATATCAGGAATTCCCCAGTGCCCAAGTTTAATGTTTCCACTTTTTTTCCCAGGCCCTCAAGGGGGCTTTGCAAATACTTTTTGTTCTCTGCTCAGATTACTCTGGGATGTATCAGGGCTTCCCACTAACCTGCACAAAGCAAGCAGATCTCACCTCCATTCAAGGTTCCATGTAATCATGGTGTTTGAATAAAGTGACCATACAAATTTAATTATATAGTGTGCTACAGAAAGTATAGATTTTGCACCAAATAAACATTTCTTCATTTGGACTCACAGAGAAGTTGATGTTTTAAAAACATAGTCAATATCAGCCTTTTCCCTTTAGTCTGGTTTACCTTAGTTCTAATCACATCCGTTTTGTCCATATCTAAAATTGAAATGGGAATCTCTTTTTCAACATTTGCTGTATGAGGGTAATGCTGACATTCCAGGTTGCTGAACTCCTGACTCTGAGTCTCAGGTGTCACACTGATACCCAAAGTCACAGGACCAACCAGGTTATACACAAGCAGCTCAGTATATCAGAATTTAGAGATAACAATTACAACTCACGAGTGATGTGACTGCTGTAGAGCTTATGATCTAGGAACCTTACCATAAGCCTTCCCCTGATAACCTATCTCTCAGATTCAATTCTCAGAGATTTCATATTATAGTTAGTCCATATTAGTAAGACTTTAGAATGTTGTCTTTTGATTCTGGCTTATTTCACTCAACATACTGTCCTCAAGGTCAATTCACTTAGGTGCATACCTCACAATTCATTTCTTCTTGCTGCCACTCGGTTTATTCCAGTGCATGTTATACATCACAGCTCACTATTCTGTTATCAGTTGATGTACCCATAGGGCCACCTCCATCCATTGCAAAACTGTGTAATAATGCTGCCACAAAACCCGGTGTGCAATGTCCACTCATGTCCATGCTCTCAGTTCTTCCAGGTATATACCCAATAACAGGTTGCAGGACCATATAGCAACCCCATAGTTAGCTTCCTGTGGAACCACCAAATACTACCCTCCAGCTGGGCTGTGCCCTTTCTACTTCCCTACCAACAGTGAGTACGGTAACACTTCCCTCTCTCCATATTTTATCCGCACTGGTATCCCTCTTGTTATTTTTTAACAGTTATTATTCACACACCATACAATCCACCCTAAGTAAATAATCACAAGTCCCAGTATAATCACATAATTATGCATTCAGCACCACATCTATATGAGGGACATTTCCATCTCTTTCCCAAAGAAAGAGGAAAAGGAGAAAAAAACTAAAGTCTAAATATGGCCAAGAAAATAAAAATCATATACAATGAAAAGTCAGACAACATCACTACCACTAAGAATCCTCTATCACTCCCTTACTATCCCCCTTATATACATTTAGATTTGTTAAATCACCTTTGTTACATTAATGGAAGCATCTTACGTACTGTTAACCTATAGACTTTAGTTTGCATTGATTGTATTTTTTCCCCTATACCATCGAATTTTCAACACCTTGCAATGTTGACATTCATTTGTTTCGCCCCTCATTTAAAAACATTCTTATATTTGTACATTTAGTCACCATCATTGACCACTCTAGGTTCACTAAGTTATATGATCCCAGTCTTTAACCTTCTATCTTTCCTTTGGTATCATACATGACTTAAACCCTTCCTCTTTCAACTTTACTCACAGTCGTCTTTGTTCAGAGTACTTACAATATTGTGTTTCCATCACACAGTATTATGCTATCCACTCCATTTCCTGGATTTATACAATCAATCCTGGTGAAACTTCTGTACTCCTTCAGCATCAAATGCCCATCTCTACCTCTTTTATCTCCCAGTAACCTGTGTTCTCAATTCTCAAATTCACTCATCAAGTTTATTTCCATATTAGTAAGACCATACAGTATCCATCTGTTTCTGGATAATTTCCACTCAACCTTAATGTCTACTTCCATATTTTTTCTATTTAGATTTCATATGCATATCTTATTTTATTTTGTCTCTTTTTACCCTTACTGATAGTATTATTTCTACACCGTTCCTCCAAACCTCTCTCTCCTGTCTTCTCCTATCTGTCTGTAGTGTTCCCTTTAGTATTTCTTATAGAGCAGGTATCTTTTTACAAACTCTTTCAGTGTCTGTTGGTCTGACAATATTTTAAACTGTCCCTCATGTTTGAAGACAGTTTTGCCAGATACAGAATTCTTGGTTGGGAATTTTTCTCTTTCATTATCTTAAATATATCCTACCATTGCCTTCTCACCTACATGGTTTCTACTGAGAAATCTGCACATGGTCTTATCAAGCTTCCTTTGTATGTAACGGATCACTTTTCTCATGTGCTTTCAGAATTCCCTCTTTGTCTTCAACATTTGACTATCTGATTATTAAGTGTCTTGGAGTTGGTCTACTCAGATATATCCTGTTTTGGGTACATGATGCTTCTTGGATCTGTAATTTTATGACTTCCATAAAAAATAGGAAATTTCCAATGATTATTTTCTCCATTATTGTTTCTGTCCCTTTTCCCTTCTCCTTCTGGGACACCCATGACACATATACTCATATGCTTGATGTTCTCATTCAGTTCCCTGAGACCCTGCTCATATTTTTCCATTCTTTCCTCTATCTGTTCTTTTGTGTGTAAACTTTGTGTGTAGGATTTCAGATGGCCTGTGCTCCAGTTCATGAATTCTTTCTTCTGCCTCTTCAAATCTGCTATTATATGTCTCCAATGTGTTTTTCATCACTTGTATTGGGCCTTTCATTCCCATAAGTTATGCCAATTGTTTTTTCAAACTTTCAAGTTCTTCCTTATGTTTGTTCAATGTCTTCTTTATATCCTTCATCTCTTTTGCCATATCTTCCCTCAACTCATTGATTTTGATTTTTTAATTGATCTAGGAGATCTGTTTGATTAATAATTTATTGTTTCAATTCCTGTGTCTCAGTTGAAGTGTAAGTGTCTTCCTTTGACTGGCCATATCTTTATTTTTCCTATTGTAATTTATAATTTTTTATTGTCTAGGTATCTGGTTTCCTTGATTACCCCAATCAGATTTTCCCAGAGCAGAGGGGCCCAGGATCAGGAGGAGGCTGTAGTCAGTACCAGATTTCCCTAAGGGTGAAACCCAGCAGATTGTCTGAGTTCTCTGAGGGAGAGCTGCCAGTTGAGCTGCCCCCGCCCCTTTTCTTAGGGAAGATAAGCACTTTAGCAAATTGGGTCCTACACTCGAGTTTTTCCTTTGATTCTCTATCTTAACTCCATCCTTGCCTAGCTCAATTCTGAGAAATGAAAACATCTGAGGCTTTATCTAATGAACTACTTACAATGAAAGAAATAAAAAAGGAAAAAAGCAAGAAGTCCCTTTTTCAGAGTCTGTCCCCAGCCCTGCAGTTCACCAGGCAAGAACTGGAGTTGGTACCTGGTTCCGTGTGCCCCTTTTCTTGGGGCACAGCCCTTTTCCAGTATTCTGAGTTCAACAGACTCCAAAAGCCTCTTTTTAAATTTATTTATGTATCTTTTTTCCATCAGCTCCACTCCTCTCTGCCAGAATAAACCTCCAGGTTCATATCCTGCTTGCTCCAGGTTTATCTGTGTTCACAGCATGTATTCAGTAGTCCAAATTTGTAATGAAAATTACAATCGGAGCCTGGTTGAGATACATTCCCTTGCTCCTGGCAGGAACTGCTTCATTTTCCCACAGTGAAGTTTTGCAACATAGCCTGCTGTCCCAGTGGGGGAGCGGTGCCAGCTCCACAGTTTGGGGAGCTTTACTTACAGATCTATCATGTGATCTAAGCCATTCCACCAATTCGTGACTGGTGTACGATGTTTTCTTGTCATGGCTGCCCCCCCATCAGTTCTAGACTATTTTCTAGTTGTTCCTGGCTATTTACTAGTTGCTCTAGAGAACTAACTAAATTTCACACCTCCCTAAGCTGCCGTCTTGCCCTGCCTCTTCTCCATTTCTTTCTTAATGTCAACTTTTATGAGTATTATTTTGAGACTGATCATTAATATACTTTCCAACATCCAATAAATAATTAGCATAGCCACACTGAACATCAAGGAGAAAAACTGAATCAAGCTATGTAACTTGGGAAAACATTATACTGATACAGATTCTGAAGCTAAGGATGAAAAGAAAAATAAGCAACTATTATACTTTAGATATTAAATTCATTTCTCACAAAATGATGTGTCAGCAATTCTGAAACTATAAGAATTAAGCAAATAAGAATTAAAATTGTAAATGTATTAAGCAAGTTAATAGATATATTATAAACAGTTTGTTAATAGTAAATGTAAGCATTCTTACTAATAAGAAAGGAAGGGGTGGTTGAAATAAATATAATGGTCTTGGTTTCAAATAAAAGTTATCAATATAAACTCAAAACTTTAATATATATGCACATAAATAGATGTAAAAATAGATATACATACATGCACTTCTTTGATCTCTTTACTGAGTTCCTAGAAGCTATATAATCTAGTAGCAATAAGCATATCTAATTTTTGAATCACGGCTTCTAAATAACATTTTCAAATAAACCTAGGAGGGCTTGAAGAAATGGCTGAATTCAGAGCAAAGATGAGACTGTGTAGCTTGTGGTGACAGAAAGTAAGGAAGTACTCAACAGAACACATGCCAAAAGGACCAAGAGCAAGCCTGAAGGGCTTTGCAATGGCCAAATGTGAAAGAATTTGCACAATAAAAGAAATGATGATGGTAATGGATTATAACTCATAATATGAAATAATTATCCATGAGACCATACATATATTTTTAAAATGACAGAATGAATAAATAATAGAGAAGGGAAAGACATCCTTACAGTGGAATTCCAATTAATATATGTAGAATGGATGGTGAAAACTTTTTAAAAATCATTTGAAAAACACCAGAGTAATAATTCTTTCAGGTATGAATCATCAATGGCTACTAAAATTAATGGGCAAAAATAATGGGAAACAAAGTGTTTGTCTAGCCTTAAAAATATATCCCACAAGATAATTTTAATTACGAGGTAAATACAACAATTTTACAGTGGAGAATCCTGATCATGTCAACCTAAGCAAGTGATAAAAGTTAACATTATTGGAAATAAAACTTAATGTGAACTAAGAAAGACTCAATGTCACCTCTTTGAAATTCTTGCCAAAATTGCATGAACTGAAATTAGTTATGGGGAAACTTCATACAAATCCAAACTGAGAGACAGTTTACAAAAGTATTGATTGATATTCTTTAAAAAAGTGAAAGTAATGCAAGGCAAAGGAGACTGACAAACTGTCCCAGACTGGAGAAAAATAAAATTCATATCAACTATGCCATATGTGATCTTGTATTGCCTCATGGATAAAAAAATAAATAAAAATTATAATAAAAATTTAAAAAGGAACATCATGAGGGCAATTAGTTATATCTGAATAAGGTCTAATAAGCAATATTAGTTTCATGGTTTTGAAAACTGCACTGAGGTATGATAAACCATTAATTTTCAAAAGTTGGATGAAGGAGAGGAGTTCTGAAAATACTTTTTGCAAAATTTTTCATAAAATAAAAAATTAAAAACAAAAATAAAATTAAAATAATACAAAATTGTTATGTTTTAGCAACTATTGGACAGTAAAAATATTAAACTCCCAAATTCTGTTTTATTCATTATTGGTGTAGTCATTTATTTATTATTATATTTTATTATTATTTATAATTATAAAAATTTCATTGTTACTAAAACAAGGTAATCCAATTCAACAAGTTTGTCTTCTCCACCCAGTATATCCAACATTCTAAATATTCAAAGCAAGAAAAATATTGGAGAAATAAAAAAAGAAGTATCACCTTTACCATGCAGATATTTATTGATTTATTGTCAAGACAAAGTTCAAATAAGTTCACAAAATGTTTCTAAGAACAAAGCTTATCATTAACATATCTTTCTTGCATGAAAGATCTCATTTCAAAGAAAAACAACAGGTAATATGTTTCCTCCAGCTTAATGTGCATTACTTTTAAGTGACAATAAAATTCATAGTAAGCACTATGTGCCCTTTTTCAAAATTTTAACGTCATTTGTGATTGAAATTTTTATTACACTTATTGGGATCATAGGATACATGCAATTTCTCCTAAGATACTTATTATTATTATTTATGCAATTTTCCTCAGATACATATGATTATCATTTACAATATAATATTTTATTATTGTTATTGAAAGAAGATTACCCATGCAGACAAGTATTTCTTAACCACCCAGTGTGCTAAATACAGAAAGCAGCAAAGCATTAGAGAATTAAAAGTATAGCTTCTTCTCTAAAGATGTCTATTGTATTATTGGTGAGAAAGAGGTTAAGTAAGTTCACAAAGTATTTCTAAGAACATAGTTAATTATCATTAATATACACATTTATTTCATGATAAGTTTTGATGTAAATGAGTAAAACAATGGCTAAAGCAAAACAATGGCTAAAATGATTCATCTACCTTAATGTGCAATATTTTTCTTATTTAGAAACACTTTTTTTCAATGCATAGAGATTTCATCAAAAGGGACAGAAAGGAAAAGTAAAACCAAAAAGAAAACTCTAATCTAGGAAAACTATTTTCTATAAATACATGTAAGTGAAAATCAGGCAGGTGACACTGGGGTCAGGGAATGGGGCCTAAGTGGCCATTTAAGACTAAGTCAAGGATTTAGCAATGATAAATATCTAAAAAACAATGAAACCAGCTGTGCTAAATTTCATAGCACCTACCTGTTGAGAGCAGATGAGAAAAAATGGCTATGTAAACACTGTGAAATGTTTAAACTGTTACTTCATATACTAGATTAATGATTTTGAGAGTAGTCATAATTTTGCTGAATTCTTCAGAAGAAAAATAATCCAACATCCTATTCTAGAATAGATATTGTCACAACTGGATTTATTCACCAAATGTTTCTCTCAGAATATAACTGCTCTTACAGCTACAATTTGAGGTTTTTATACCTTAAAATCCCTATGGGGGTAGATATGGAAGCAACATAAACCAGGATGATTAAATTGCTGCCCAGGCCATCCAATGCTC